>NC_133769.1:293547750-293628416 GCF_003597395.2 Chelonoidis abingdonii
GGTTTGTCTTGCAGTAGGAGGCTTCTGGGTACACGTCTGGCTCTGTTGATCTGTTTCCTTATTTCCTCGTGTGGGTATTGTAGTTTTGAGAATTCTTGGTGGAGATTTTGTAGGTGTTGGTCTCTGTCTGAGGGGTTAGAGCAGATGCAGTTGTGTGGCTCACTGTGCTGAGCCATATCAATATGTTATCGAGAACTTTGCTTGCCATAAGGTCAATCAATTCTTTTTGAATTGTTTTGTTGCAGTAATTGTCCATAGCTTCTTTATGAACTACTCGACGTAGGTGCTCACACATGACATCATAGTATTTCCCAATGAGCTCTACCAAACTGAGGAAATTTCCATCATATTCAGTGAACAACTTATCTCCTGAGGCCCAGAAATCCAAACTATTCTTTGCAAAGAAGAGAGTAATTGAAATCAGATGCTCAAGCACGTTCCTCCAATGTGGGTTTTTACATTAACAATGCATTGGTGTTCAAAATCTATGCATTTATTCAGCTTGAGCCTGGACTCAACCTCCATCCATTTGGAGTAGGCTATAAAATGGCTGGATGACTGTTCATGTTGCTTCAGAACATCAGCTAAGTTATGCCAGTAATTGTACCTGGAAAGCGCAAGCAATGATTTGGCATCCTTGTCAAATATTTTGCAACAAACCAGAACACTTTGTCGGTTGATTTCAAGTAAACTAGTCAACGCTGATTCAGTTTCTCATCATTTTCGAGCACTTTTTCAGTATGACTTTGAGAAGTGTCACTTCTGCTCATTTACTGGAAACATCATATCCTCGATTTTGCCTGGTCCATTCAAAACTGTACGATCAATATCGGCAGAGTTTAGGATCACCGGCAGGATCTGATGTATTGATTTGTGGTGTGCAATTTTTTTCACTGCTCTTTCTGTTATCACGTGAGGCTTGTTCTTCTTTATCATTTCTCACCTTTTCATGTAAACCAGATTTTTCCTTGTCATTACTCGACTTTTCATGTGAGCCACATTCTTCTTTATCATCACTCTCCTTTACACCACCAGCAAAACTGGATGATTCTCCATCACTTTACTCACATTTCCATTCCTTATCATCTTGTAAAGCTTCTAACTCCTTAGTAATAGGCTTTCCATCATTTATGCTTCACTCCTCCTGACAGGATGCAGAATCTGTGGTGGTAGGGGTCCACAACTGAGGAGGGAGAGAGAGCTGTGTATTCAGGAAAGTCTCTTTGTCTCAGTTTCCCTATATATGAAATGGGGAGATAAATTAACTACAGTGTGTGACACGCAGGATATATCTAAACTACAATTAAATATTCTCAACTGGTCCGTGTCAGCTTACTTGGGAATTGGGTTGTGGGGTTGTGAAGTTTTGGTGTAAATCTTCAGGCCAGGACCCAGATGTCAGGCTCCAGCCTAAGCCTAAAATCTACACCATAATTTTACTACTTCACAGCCGAAGCCCCAGGAGCCCAAGTCAGCTGACATAGGCCAGCTGTAGATGTTTAATTGCAGTGCAAAAGTACCCTCAGATACTACTGTGATGAGTGTCCTAGAAAATACCATGAGGAAACAAATCAGTCCATTTTCAATGCAAAGTTTGGGAGATATGCAGTAATAACACCAGGGGCCATACTGAGGATAAAAAGAAATATTGAACAGCTACCTCATTCTAGGGTTACGATACAGACAGGGTTTTCCCAGACATAGCCTCTTTTTTGAGCTTCCTTTTTCTATCTGGACAGATTTTTCAAATATCAGGAAATATCCTGGGTTTTTGCAGAGCAGACAAGCTGCAGTTCAGAAAGAGCCCTGATAGGGCCATTTCCCAATTGGTCCCTCCCCTGCATCCACAGCTGATTGGTCCATTCACCTGCAAGCCAGACTGATGGCTGTCACAGCATCCTGGGCTTGTGACAGCCACCTTGTTACCATGACAGGGAGTGACACTGACCCCTACCTCCAGTGAGCACCCCAGCTGCAGGTACCTCCTCCAGAACCCACAACTGTGCCCTTCCTCCAGCTCCTTCTTCCCCTCTCCCCAGCTACTTCCTCTCCCTCCAGAAGCGTCCTCTTTTGGGGAACTTGAAATATGGTAACCCTGTCTCATTCCCTGAGCAGTGTACATCTTCTGCACTGAATGAGGCAAGGGACACGTGGAAGAAATAGAATGGGATCGTGTTATTAAAGACTGCACTGTAACACGTGCACACATAGAGGCAGAATTAAGGTTCCACAGGCAACTTTAAATCTGACAGTTCCTAACTTTCAAGTATGTGATTTTACAACCTGAATAACATTTTAGTTATTTTGTCTGTGTAATCAGTTCGTATAAATCTTTCGCCTCTTATTAAGAGTGATCTCCTGACCCTCATGAAGCCATCTAGGCCTCATAATGTACCTGGAATAGCAGCCTACATTTTATCAGACAAGATGGGACGGGAGTAGTCAGCACAGAAAAGTGACCCAGGATGTTCCATCAAATAGGCCTTTTTTGCACACACTGAATGAAAAACAATGGGATCAACCTAACTTCATTATCCCATTTTGAGTAAAGGGGGAAATTGAGGCAGAGATCATGAGTGACTGGGCTAAACCCACAGAGGGAACTAATGTCAGATTAAAATTCTAGGAGTTCTGGCTCCAAGTCCTTTAGTAAGACTATAGGACGTTATCTTGCTGAATTGTAACATTAAGCACAATTGCGTTTCAAAAGGAAAAATAGGAAGTAGACATTTTTCCATGTCTGATTCACAGGTTTATAATGAGTGGATAATTCTAAAGTTCTCACTATAGAAATAATGCTTTATGACTTAAAAATGAATGTTTTAAAGATGCATGTACAGAATAGAGTAGTTCCTGGTGGCAGCTCTCCGTTTTGCATTATGTCTCCAGAAGAGCTAAGACAGAGATTGGCAACCTTTGGCACCCGGCCTGCCAGGGTAAGCACCCTGGCGGGCCGGATCGGTTTGTTTACCTGCTATGTCTGCAGGTTCAGCCGATCGCGGCTCCCACTGGCTACAATTCACAGCTCCAGGCCAATGGGGGCTGCAGGAAGGGCGGCCAGCACATCTCTCAGTCCACACCGCTTCCCACAGCCCCCATTGGCCTGGAGCAGCAAACCACGGCCAGTGGGAGCCACAATGGGCTGAACCTGAGGACGCGGCAGGTAAACAAACCAGCCCGGCCCGCCAGGGTGCTTACCCTGGCGGGCCACGTGCCAAAGGTTGCCGATCCCTGAGCTAAGAAAATAAGCTAAACCTGATGGGATTCATCTTGTTAAATATATTTTTACATAAACAAAATAGAAGATCCTGGCTGTGGCTGCTCTGTTCCAAGATACACAACTGGGAGAAGAGGGTTTTTTTTTTCCAGAATATATTCCTCATATAAGCACTTTTTCTGATCAAAAGAACAGGCTTTTATTTCTGAAGGAAAGTGTATGTGCAATCATAAAAACACTGTAAAAACCATTATGACATACCCCATAAGATAGTCATTTGTAAATGAAGCCAGGTCCAAAAGAGGAATTATACAAACAAAGATGAAAATTTAAGAATATGTAACAGTGTATTTTCAGCCATTGTACAATATGCCAGGTCCCTTGAGTTTCAGACTGTAACTAAATATCATGCAATTTGCACCCACCAGTTAGAATTTGTAAACGCAATTTCATTGAGGGGGTATGTTTGATTACATAACATCCTAGTGCTTTGAATAGCAGGATGTTTCCCCTTGTATTTGTCTCATGGAAATACAGGCAAATGACATAGGTTGTTCATTTTATTTGCATAGATGATTTCAGTTTCTAAAAGTAAATATATTTTAAAAGAATCAACAGTTTCAAATATTCAGATGTTAACTTTTGTCCATATGTATCAGAATGTGCAAATAAGACTCTTCCTGAAATTATCAACTCTAAACTTCGATTTTAAGTCCTTTGCCAATGAAAAAAAATGCCTTTTAACATTCTTAGTCCAACTTTATTCTTCTCCTCTGAGAATTTCCACAAACTCTCTAAGGTGGGTAAAATCCCCTAGCTGTGTTACTGCTGTAACAAAAACAACCCACAAATCTCAAACCTTCTGTAAAGGTGGTGGTGCTTTTTTTTTTTTCTTTAGCTCTGTGTCAGGAAGGAGTGGGAAGAACAGGAGTTATCCTAATTAGTGTTTGCCTAGCTCATCATACATTAGGACACACAAAACAAGAGACAAGTACTTTCAAATGGTGAGGCTCTATTTCCCTACTGGAGGAAGGCTTTGAGCAAAATTCAAATGCACTCTTTAGCCTTGAAAGTACAAACAGAAGTTCCACTGAAGTTTCTCTGATCTATAACAGGGTGGCCAGAGAGAGGCAAGTTAACTTAGCTTGAAAAGGAATTGTAGAATGACACTGCTTCAGGAGCACTCTACTGTCCAGGAAAAATCCTTAATGCTGGGCATATTTCATATATACCACATTTCATAGTCACAGCTGGAGGGGAGCACAAATAATCATTGAATCATGTTTCATTAGTCAAAGTGGGAGATGACTAAGAGCCTTACTAGTGGGAATGAAGAGGAAAGGACAGCTTTTAGAGATACTGAACACCAGGAATCACCAGGGCTTCGTGGAAGCTGGAATGCATTGGGGCATAAAAAAGAGATGTGAAATATGACACTGGGAGTTGCAGTCTAGCATGATAAGGAGAATCATGGAATTATTAAATGTACAGGAAAAGGGAGAAGGATGGGGAAGGTTCAGGGGAGGGAAATGAACTGGTGCTTAGCTAAAACACTTTTTGAGCAAGTTTATGTTGTAGAATGTGGAGGGGAATACATTAGCCCAACAAAAGAAATTTTGGGGAAAAGCTACTGGATTCTCTTGTAGATCAATCTTTGACTAAGCAAGTTTTGGGTCATGGAAGACTCCTGCTGCCCCTTGAAGAAATAGAGTGGGACAAAGGGGACAATGCAAGTAATGTATTTGCCTTTAAACTGACTACAGTGGTGGAAGGCTTTCCTCATATTACTGGCTGCCATTTGGGGAAGTGTCAGAAGCAAGACACCCACTGACCATATCATCAGCCCCCAAGGGTAGGGCCATCCGAGCCTACCCCTTAACCACTACACTGGTTGCTAGGATAGTGAGGCCACTAAAGTCTACTCCAGGTCTTTCCACTTACTGACCTTTTCCTGGTGGAGGGGATGGGGGAATGTCCACATCCTTGGCTGCTGCTCTCTAGAGATCTCCACAGTTGATGATAGTGATTTGGCTGATATGGGTCCTTCATTGAAGATACTGGTAAGATATTTGTTGCTGGGAGGAAGAAAAAGCAAATATTTAACTGATGCTCATCCCTCTCCTTGGACTGTTAAATACTGAATTTAATTGCAGACCGATATCAAAGTGTTAACATTTTCTTAAAAGCAGAATTTAAACAAATGCCTTCCCCCCCTCCCGCCCCACTCACCCTCCCAAATTCTTTAGCAGAGAGTTTTAAATGAAAATATAAAGTTCAAAATGAGTTCAGAAACTCTTAAAAAGCTCTTTAATATGTGACCATACTGCAATGAGATTAATTTGTCACATACTAAGCCGAATCTTTAAGAAGCAGAATTTTAGAACAGCGTTGTTGATATCAGTGAAAACTTCTCACTGCCAATATCCCCAACTTTTACAAAATTGCATGTATATGTTATACTACAGTCATAGATCTGTGCTGTCGAACCTGTGGACACTATTAGCTAGATAGTATCATTTAGCTAAAGACACTGGGTGAAGTTCTGGCCCCAATGAAGTCAATGGGATTGTTGGCATTGACTTTAATGTGGCCAGAATTTGATCCACTGTTCTAATTAGGATTGCCAGAACCTCCAAGATTGGCCTGGAGTCTCTAGGAATTAAAGATTAATATTTAATTAAAGATTATGTCATGCAAAGAAATCTCCAGGAATATGTCCATCTAAAATTTGCAACCCTACTGTTCTTGCACTGTCAACAGGGATGGCTCCAGGCACCAGCACTCCAAGCGCATGTTTGGGGCAGCAAGCCACAGGGGGCGGTCTGCCAGCCGCTGCAAGGGCGGCAGGCAGGCTGCCTTCAGCAGCCTGCCTGCAGAGGGTCCGCTGGTCCTGTGACTTCAGCAGACCTCCCACAGGCTGCCGCCGAATTCATGAGATCGGGGACCTCCTGCAGGCAAGCCGCCGAAGGCAGCCTGCCTGCTGTGCTTGGGGCGGCAAAATACCTAGAGCCATACCTGACTGTCAAATCCTGCTGCTTTTACTAACGCAACTTCAGTCAGAGCCAAAGGTGGTTTTGTTGGAATAAAATCTGTAAATCCCATATATATAAGGTCTTTGGCCCATATATGCAAAATCAGAGGGAGAATTTGACACCAGCTCCTTCAGTGGGAGGAGTATGTCTGCCATTTGTTTTTCAGGCTAACAATGCAGGAGCCCTGTTGGAACCTCAGCTACTTCTAGATGCTTAGCTAGCAAAATAGCTGAGTTCCGTTTACCTTTAGCACTTTGTCAGCCTTTAATTCCAGATATGCATCTTGCCACAGTGATTATCACCTTTCTCATTTCAAGACTGAGTTACTGTGATGTGCTCTATATAGAGATACCACCCTTCACGTCAGACGTGGCTGCAATTCAGTGATGCGTATGTGGTTGATTTAGGTTTGTGATTTAGGTTTATGCAAAATTAAAATAAAAGCACCTATTCATTTGCTCTATGTGCCCATGACATAACTAAAAATACTGCTATAAATTCCAAAAACTATCATTTAGTGGACTTTGTTATGATGAAAGGTTCTTCTTACATTAACAGTCCTTTGATCCATCTAGTCTTCCACAAGTAGATTTTTTGAGTAGGTGTAGCGTTACACTGTTGGTTCATCAGCACTGTAAACCAAATTGGTCTGCAATAGGTCAAATTAGGTATGTGGTAAAATACACATTATAAAAAGAACTATATGGAAAGATATACACAGTTCTCCCTTACACAGTTTGTGTTAAGAATTAGAATCATTCCCATTAGTGCCAATCTAAAGAATGCAAAGACCATTTTAAAATAACCCGTGAAACACTTCAGTGTACTCTGCATTGAGAAGTTGTGTTGCGGTTCCAGCCGATCTTAGAGTGCATTTCTTTCTTTGACATTTGTTTTGCTAATTCCTCCATGTCTCCAGGGATTATATTTACTGTTCTCTTGCTAATGCATTTTTAGGTCTTTAAAGCTTTTAACCTTTCATCTCCACTTATTCAAGTGAGGTTAAGTGATCTTTTTCCTTAACGTGTGTCCAAAAACAGGTCTTCAGTCAAAAATTCCTCTAAAAAGACCACACTCGCACTTACCTGTATCCTAATAAGCTTCTTTTAAAAAGTGGGCTATATTCTTAATGGTAATTTATAAGGCAGTTATAAAACAGCTAGTTCAGTTCTCAAGAGCTAAATAAATAATGGATATCCCCCTCCTCCTCCTCCATCCCCCCCACCTTCTTTACATTCAACAAAAGAGAAACAAAGCACGCCAGGAGGTGCACAGTATTGAGACAGAGTGTTTCATAGCAAAAAATGTTACACGAGTTTAAAGTGGGGCAGGTAAAGTACTGCAACATGTCACTTACAAAGGGAAATAAGCACAGCCTCTGAGGAGTAACTAAAATTTGTGTATAAACATATTGAACACACAATTTTTGAAGTCGTCAGTGTCAGCACCAGTTTTACGTTTGTAAGGACTGAGTTATAACTAACTCCAGAATTTGGCACCATAGCTTTTAAAATTCAAAATATTCTCTCTCTTGCAATTTGTATTGATTTAAAAAAAACTATTAATTACTTATGTAACACTTGCAAGAGTGTCTAATTCCGCCTTTACATACACAGGCTCCTTGGTTTTCAAGTAGATCCATGTACATGAGAATTTGAGTCTAACATCTGCCAGTTCCACAACTGCAGCAGAGTACTGCCTCATCTTCATGAAGTTAGTGCTTATGAAAGGTGTCAAACTGAGGTTCTTGGAAAATGAAGTTCTCTATGGGTGTGTCTACACTGAAGTTAGTACCAGTGGCTGGTGCACACCAACTGATTTGGGCTTGCAGGGCTCCGGTTTAGGAGCTGTTTAACTGCAGTGTTGACATTCAGGCTTGGGCTGCAGCCTGAGCTCTGGGACCTCCTCCCTCTTCGCAGGCTGCCTGAAGTCAGTGGGAGTCTTTTCATTTACTTCAATGGGCTTTGGCTGTTAATTTTACTGTACAATGTTTCAGTATCAACAGCTATTTGGGTTGTTCCTTTCACATGAATAAAAACTTAGGGAAAAGATTTAGTTTAAACCTAAACTAGTTTAGGAACTTAATTTATATCTTGTAGAATGTGGAAATGTGCTTGACTCTCAGATGATGTGACAATATAAATATCATGCTCAATAACATTGTATACCAGCAAATAGCTTTTTGTAGTGTCCAGGAGTATTAAAAAACCCTTTAAAGGAATCTTGTGGCAAGTTTATTCAAAGATAACATTCTAGGGTGTTTCTATTTCATTTTGGTTATAATTATAGCAATTGCTTTAATAAAAGATTCTGACTTTCGCATTCCATTCACTAACTACAGCATTTAATTCCTATCGCTGTTCAATCACTTGTTACTTTATTTTTAGGGGCAAATTTATAGCAAGCTGCTGGATCACATGTACCAAGGTATTTGAAGTATCTGCAGCTGCTTACATTGCAGAAGATCCAAGCTGAATTCCTGTCATGAATCACAGATTTGTGAGGGCACTGACACAAACATTAAAAAAAAAAAAAAGGGAAAGCTTACACTTGTTGCAACTTTCCCAAGGTTCCCTAGTGTCAGAAGAATTGAGGCACTCATTAACTCTGGTTTTGATCGCTTCGCTGGCATGCATATGTCACCTTTACATAATCATTAGAAAGCTTCTACTGGAATGGTTCATTGAAAGAAGCAATAAGCACTGTGGCCTGGATTTTTAAAGCTATTAGGCATTGCTGTGCTCAATGCTGCAACATCTAACTGATTTAGGAACCTAAATCTCATTTTGTTAAGGGATTTGGGCACTTGAGTCAAAATCCCAGTCACTGTTGACAGAATTTAGACTGCTAGGTGCCTAAATCCCTTTAGAAATGAGATTTGGGCTCCTAAATTGGTTGGGCATTGTGAGACAGAGTGCAACAATGTCTAAATAGCTTTAAAAATCCAGGCCTATATAATAGTAGGTAGAGATGATTGATTTTCTGTTGATTATCCTTTCAGGACCAAATTTTCAAAGGGTACTCCACCTGGTTTCTGAATACATCTGCACATTGATTTTGCACCTCTGTCACTTCTGCAAACTCATTTCTGCTTGATTTGCTTGTGCAGATGGGACTCACATCTGTAATTTAAATCGCTTGTGTGCATAAGGGAGTGTCCCAAAATTGTACTGAGAAGTGATTGCATGTGAAACAGAGCACATATTCAAACAGAGGCCACATTTGGACCTTGTTATTTTTAAGGACTTCTCAAAATTACTCTGATTGGTTGAAAAGCTTTGAATTGGTTTGTTCTCATTCAGGGGGTCATATTCACTTTTCAGAATTATTCAGACAACTGGCAAGTCATTGTAAATATGCTCATGAAACTAAAAGGTTTCACAAATGTTAACATGAATGACTATTTGCCCAAGAATAAGTAGTAATAAATTAGTTATTTGTTAGACACTATTTATTATTCTCTAGTTTAAAAAGAGTCAGGCATCCAGTCATGAAGAAGAAACATTACAACATTATATAAACGACAAACCACACAACACAAACAGCAAAGAATTAAAACAAACAGTTCAGGAGCAACTTATAGAGTGAACATTATTCATCCAAACTATTTAGAAAGTATTTACAAATAACTGATATATTTTGAAAAAAACGGGACCAGTTCATGAATGATTCACTGTCCAAAAGAGGGCTAAATTCATTGCTCTACCTATAGCATTAAAATAGGACGGTACTCACTAACAAATTTTATAGCTTAGGTGGTATCAGTAATAACATGAAAATGAGAATTGATTACAATCTGCTCTGTTATACACAGTACTATGTAAAATGATTACGTTAGACAGCAGGTCCATGTAATGAAGCAGAGAAACCAGCTATCACAGCAGGGGTTATAGAAAGCCTTTGGGCCCAGCTAGCCCTGCCTAGCTATACCTGCAGCTAATGCCAGGCCTGGATGGGGGCATGGAGGAGGAGAGAGTCTGGCTTAGTTCGGGGCTGACTGGAGAAGAGGCAGGAGCTAACTACCGCCCTTCCTGAGGGGATGGAGCACTGGTCTGGGCAGCCAACATGGACTAAGCACTTTCGCCCCAGCCAAGGGAGACTACAAAGGGGACCTAGGAGCCTCTAAGCACTTGAGGTAACTGAGTGAGCAAACCCCAGAGACACTATGGGGTTTGCCATCATCCTAGCCTTAAAGATTGAGGCGCCTCAACCAAACTGGAGACTGAGAGCCACATGCCCTAACAACTAAGCCCCTCAGCCCTCCAAGTCATCTGTTTTATTCCCAAATATCCCATAAGCATGAATCATTATCATAACCCTGAAGATCCAAACATTAGCCTCTGAAGTGACCATATCAACACTGTTTCGCCTCATCCTTCCATCAGACCCTCCCTGTGTGTCTTTTCTTGTCTCACCTAGGCTCTCAGTCCTACAGTCAGATCTATGCAGGCATAACCTTGTATCCCTTGCAGAAATTTTTATACAAAAAATAAAAATTCAGTCTCCACCTGTATTATCAAAACATATTTCTCTTATTATTGAGTTTGCTCCCTCCATGAAACACCAAGATCTACAATTTCTTTGAGAGGAAGCAAGATCCAAACACTTGTCTCAGATAGCAAGTGGAGAGAAGGGAGCAGTAAAAAGGATTGCCATAAAAAGGATTATATCTCATGACTGGAACAACACTGTTTTCAATGTCCAAAAAGCCACCAAGTCAGTGCATGATGCCAAATGCTGTAAATGCACTGCCATTGACACTCAGCTCTCTATATGTGTATATATAACTCCTCAATATATGTTCCATTCTATGCATCCGAAGAAGTGGGTTGTAGCCCACGAAAGCTTATGCTCAAATAAATTTGTTAGTCTCTAAGGTGCCACAAGTACTCTTTGCTGCTTTTCCTGTTCTTTTTGCAGATACAGACTAACACAGCTGCTACTCTGATACCAGAGATATAACATTAGACCGATATGATCTTTTTGTAAGATCATGACACCTGAGAAACAGAGTTAGCTGATGGACAATGATGCAGCAATCCTGATACTAGGATAAGCCAACTTTTTACATAATTTGATTCAATGGAAAAAAGATGGCTCCTGAGAATAACAGTGGCAACTACAAAAATTTAACTGGTAAATTTTAAAAGCAAAACTATTCCAGACCTTGGTTTATGGACAACTGCCAATCTGCATTTGGCAAAATGTGAGAAAACTCCCTTTATTAGGACTAATAAGATGAACATCTATGATCGCAACTGGAAACCATTTCTAGAATTATTTCATACATAGTTGACATCTGGGATTACCTTCTTTGGGTTTGCCTATCACAGGTGATCATGTGGTCAGTTTGTATTGGGGTTTAGATATGAACAGCAACGACCAGAATGGGTTTTGTTTCTTAAGATTGTTCATCTTTTCTTCTTCTTTGAATACCGGTCCCTATGTATATTCCACTGTGGGCGGACATGTGCTCCATGCACCTGGGATTGGAAGATTTTTTCTAGCAGCGTCCTGTGGTCTGTTCCTGTGCCCTTCTCCTTCTCATGCTCTGGAACTGAAGCTAATGGGGTGGTGCAGACTGATCCATTCTCCAGTTCCTTTCTACTACCACATGGTCTGAGATGGAACCCCTTCAGTGTCCATGAAGTTTATCCTTCAGTGTCTAACCTGTAAATATTGTAAGTAATATTCTTTAGACAGTTCTTGATAGTGTTAGTATAGATTCATTAGGATAACTTTGAATTTGGGATCCCCCCGCACAGACTCTGATATGGGACAAGTATTATGCCCAGGATCCTGGGCTTCAAGAACTGTCAGCGATGATCATCAGAAGTGACTCTACTGTCTAGAAGCTCATGTCTCTTTAAAGTGCAGTACCTGCTGATCTGTTCCCAGCTGAACCTAGCGAGTGCAGGAATATGGACTGAAAGAGTTCCTGCTGGATCATGCAATGAAGCCCCAATCTGATCCAAGCTGGGCAGTTTCCCCCTGTACAACAGGCAGAGGCACCTCAGAACATGCCTCTCCTAATACCGTGACTTCCAACACAAGGGCACATAGGAGTACAGACAAGGACTCTGTATAGGCTGAGGGGAGGAAACACTCTCAGAAGTATAGAAATAAATCCTCTTCCAAAGTCTCTTGAAAAGACAGGCTTCTTCCCGACTCCACCCAAGTCTAGTGAGAATTTGCCCCCTGCTCTGGGAAGCTCAGGATCTCTTAAGGGCCCCATTACCAGTTTGCAGATCCCTTCATTGGTACTGACCAAAGACAAACATCATGAGCCAAGAGTGGCACAGTCATTGTGTGACAGGGTGCTGGCTAAGGAAATCTGAGCCAGGTATCTGTCACACCAGCTCCAATCAAGAAAGGGTAATTGGAGATGGCTGAGTAAACGAGGAACTGCTGCCGGCCTGTTAGCCAGGGGCTACATAAAGGCTGGCAGGAAAGAAGCAAGGAGGGAGAAGGAAAGGGAGGTGCCAGAGAATTAGAGGGAGTGGAAGCTCTTCTCTGCTGGCTGCAGGAGCTGGCAGTCCCTGAGGCTGTACGACTAAAGCTGTTTGCAGCTAGAAGGCGATGGGAACATATTCGGTAAATAAAGAGGTTGGGTAATTGCACCAATGCAGAGGTCTCTGGACGGTTTGTGGGTGCAGCAGAGGCAGAACCAAGGGGGGCCCAGCAGTACCCTGTTACAATTGGTACTGGCCAAGGAGAAACACAGAGAGCCCCATAATCCATCTGTACCTTCATGTCCTCAGGGAAACCTATCAACACTGAAGGGCCTTTTACACCAACTCCAGCTGCGAATCCTGATAAAAGCCCCATCCCACCCTCACCCCCACCAACCAGGGGTAGATATACTATCTCAGAAGATATTATTCTCCTTTTGGATCTAGAGTCTCCCATGTTATCAGATCTGGTTCTTACTTGGGAGGTCCTGACACAATCAGTCCAAGGGTGGTATGAAAGGAGAAGTTAGTCTCCCCTTCATTTTACCACCCAGGCATCTCATTCACAATACCAAACACACCAGCCTTACAACTGGAATCCTCCTGTTCCTCACTGGGGGAATCTGACGTTGGTGAAGTCCATCCCAGATAGACGGCACTGAATCTCGTGGGCTCTTTTGCAACCTCACAACCTCAGACCAATGGCACTCTGTTATTGGGAGCTGCTCAGCCAATATTTGATCCCTCTCACTGGCCTTACTGGGGACCATGGGATCCATACTCGCAATACCCTGAGTCTGTATGTTCCCAGTGGGAGTCACTACATACCTCACCTCTTGGCTCCTGGAGAGGAATCTGAACTTCCTCAGAAGCAAATGGAAGAAGAAAATCAGATCTAATGGTACCAACAGTCCCAATGGCAATATCATCCCCAGATGTGGCGGTGGCACCAGCTCATCTTTTCTGCCCCGTAATTACAGGCAGTCCCAGGATTTATTAAGGAGGGTTTCTGTTACTCTCTAGATTCCTCTGAAGAGGTGCAAGAGGCTTCTAACAAGCTCTTGGACATTCTGCAGAGTGCAGGGCTTAGCAGAGTAGCACTTCCCAGTAATGAGACCAACGTAGAGCCTGGTAAGGTCATCTGGCATACACCAGTCACTTGTGCTCCTAACTCTAAGAGGAGTGAAAAGAAATACTATGTGCCAGCCAAGGAAGCAGAATTTTTATTTATGCACCCTGCCCTGAACTCTTTAGTTGTCCAAGTTGTTACTGAAATGAGCAGGCAACATCAAGCAAGACTAGCTCCTTCAAGGATGCCATACATTTAGACCTACTGAGCAGGAAGGTTGCTCTTCAACCAGCCTGCAATTTTATATAGCCAACTACCAAGCATTAATCTTAAAATATGATTAACTAAAAATGATTTCATCTGTTACTCTAAGGGCTTGTCTACATTACCTGATGGATCGACAGGCAGTGATCGATCCAGTGGGTGTTGATTTATCGCCTCTAGTCTAGACACGATAAATTGACCACCGAGCACTTTCCTGTCGACTCTGGTACTCCACCAGGGCGAGAGGCGCAGGTGGAGTCAATGGGAGAGCATCAGCCTTTGACTTACTGCATTGAAGACACTGCGGTAAGTAGATCTAAGTATGTCGACTTCAGCTATGTTATTCATGTAGCTGAAGCTGCATAACTTAGATCTATTCCCGTCTACTCCAGTGTAGACCATACCTAAGTTAGCAGAATTCATGTATGGACACCTTTCGGAGTACAGATCCAGGCTCTGATTGAGGAGGGTAAACTGATCACCATGTTATTCATTCCTCCAAGCCTCTGTTGATGCAGCGGGCACAGTCTCCTGTCTGATGGCAATGACTGTTGTCATGAGTGTTGGGGCTTCATTTCTCAGGTTCCCCAGGGAAGTATAATTCACAGTAGAGGACTTGCCTGTTCAGTGATAAAAAGAGACTAATCTTTACGCTCCCTGAAAAATTCCAGGGCAACCCTCTACTCTCTGCGAGTCTTCACTCCATCGCCAAGGAGGAAGAACAACTGACCTCAGTCATACAAGCCTGGACCAGCACCTCAGCCTTTCTACCATGGAATTCTGGTTCCCCAGCACGCCCATACATCAGTTTCCAGGCTTTCCAGGACCTACTGACCCAGGACAGGGGCAGAGGCAAGCATCCCAGTCCAGCTTCCCTCTAACTGACATTTTTTGGATGAGCATCAAACCTAGAAAATGCAGCTCAGAAGCAATTCAGGACATACTTAACAACAGTAGAAAAGAATCTGCTACACAGCCAAATGGAAATGATATTTAATCTGGGCTCACTGACATCAGATAACACCAGAAGACTTGGACGTGCATACTATTTGGGAATATCTTCTCTCCTTAAAGACATCAGGTCTCTCACTTAACTCACTATGGGTTCACTTGGCAGCTATCAGTGTCTGTCATCTTCCAATTTATAACCTCATTCTATATACTCAACTGGTGATAGTACCTTTCCACCTGTGAGTAGGCCTACTCTGGACCTCAGTCTGATCCTCTCAGCACTAACCAGACCTCCATTGGGATCCTGGGCTTTGTGCTCCTTATCCCACTTATCCAACTTTCTAGTTGCCATCATCTCAGCTAAAATGGTGGGTGAACTGGGATTCGTTATGGATGATCCACCATATACAGTCTTCCACATAAATAAAATTTCTCTGAGGCCACAGCTGAAGTTTATTCCAAAAATGATCTCGGATTTCCATCTGAATCAGATACTACATCTTTCATGCTGTCTGGAGTGGCTCACAACCAAGAGCACCAAAGTCAGGGGAGATTGTTCAAAGCAGGGCAGACACACCCCAAACTGGTTATGTTCTATAATTAGATTTTACAAATACAAAATGTGAACTCCTGGATCACTATAACAGTCTTACAGGCAGTTCCTTTGGGTTCTCCAGTCTATGTTGCCACCCAGGCAAGCTAAACTTAGTGATAAATGGTCACTTGCACCAAAAAATTTTCAGGTTGCTCCCAGTCTGAAGAGACCAGTCACTTACCCGAGATCAATTTATACCTTAGATCTCACACCTAAACCAACACGGGTAGCCAATCCTATAGTAAACTAGATAAGGATTTATTAACTAGGAAAAAGAAATGAGAGAGCTATTTGCAAGTTAAAGCAGGCAATATATATGCACAAATGAGTTGAGACTATGGTTCCAAAAGATGACGGAGATGTTGTTATCTGTCAGCACTGAATGTCTTTTTAGGTCTAAGCCAGGTTGACTCTGGGGATCTGTGATTTTTGTTCAAACAGCAAGGAGATGAAAAATCTTCATGTCAGCTATCTTTATTTTCCTCTTCTAAAACTGAAGTTGATGGAATGTGCTTTCTCTCAAGTAGCACCTTCATGGATCTAAGAGAGCCATTAAACCAGCTTTTGTTTTGTAGTGTTCCACAATGGCCCAGTTAGTCTTAATAGTTTTTCTGGATGGGTGACGAAACCACATTGCCTGGACATACTTGGTCAAAATGCTAGGTTCACAAGTTCAGAGCAGGCATTTTTACAATTATAAAGCAAAACATACTTATTACCATATAGCATGGGATACAGACATTACAAGTAAGACTAATGCATGCATCAACTTACAAGTCTAACACCTATCTTGAACAATATTAACGTGTAAATGAGCTGGCCTGGTTTCCAGCTATGAATTTACCAGTGCTCATCTGATGCCTACAGACTTGTCAAACGCTGGCACCTGGTTTAACAGCATCACACCACCTATCTATCTTCTTTCCAAAACCTCAAGCCACTAATGAAGACCAGGGACTTCCTTTCCCAAACATCCATTGAGCTGTGGTGTTCTACCTACAAAGAACAAGACTATTTATGAAATCGCCTAGACTGGTTATATCATTTACAGAACAGAAGAAAGGGAAGACAATCTCCTTCCAAAGAGTTTCCAGATAGATTTCAGGGGTAATTCTGCTGTGTTATGTGTTATCAAACACCCCTCTGCCACAAGAGGTGAGAGCTCCCTCTACAAGAGCCCTGGCCACCTCTGTAGCCTCCCTTCAAGACGTTTCTATTATAGAAATCTGTAAAGGAGCTACTTGGGGTTTGGTGCATACCTTTTCAAGACATAAAGGTCCTTGCACTCTCATCCTCAATAAGCACTGCTTGTCAGTCACCCACAGTGGCATACACATAGGGACCAGCACTCAAATGCTCAAAGGCCTGGTCTACATTAGAGGGAAGGGGGGAATTGATCTAAGTTATGCAACTTCAGCTACGTGAATAATGTAGCTGAAGTCGACGTACTTAGATTGACTTACCGTGGTGTCTTCACCACGGTGAATCAACTGCTGCAGCTCCCCCATTGGCTCTGCCTGTGCCTCTCACGGCGCTGGAGTACAGAAGTCAACAGGAGAGCGCTCGGGGGGTCAATTTATCACGTCTAGACTAGACGCAATAAATCGATCCCTGTTGGCTCAATCGCTGTCTGCCAATATGCCGGGTACTGTAGATATACTCAAAGAAGGAAGAGAAGTTACTTACTTTGTGCAGTCACTGGAGCTGGAGATGTGTAGTCCCTGTCTACTACCCACCCTCCTTCCCTTCTGTTTCAGATCTTAAATATGATTTCTGGTAGAGAAAGAATTGCAGAGGCAGTTGGGATGCACAATCCCTTATGTCCTTTGTTTGGAGCAGGAGGAGAAAGATGCAGGTGCAGACCAATGGACACGGCTAGCAAAAATCTTCCCATCTCAGGCACTGGAGAGCATGTGCATCCACAGTGGAATGTAGACAGTTACGGTACAGCTCTCTTTTTCAGACACACTGCCATTTTTTCCTCTCTCCATTTCTAGATTTTTTTAATCCTAATTTCTTATATCTGCTCCAAACTACTGATTTATTTACGTGACTTAATCTGTCACTACTCAATTTTCTACATTATATAGATACACCTTTACCCCGATATAACATTGTCCTCAGGAGCCATAAAATCTTACCGCGTTATAGGTGAAACCATGCTACATCGAACTTGCTTTGATCCATCAGACCGTACAGCCCTGCCCCCTCAGAGTGCTGCATTACTGCATTATATCTGACTCCATGTTATATTGGGTCGTGTTATATCGGGGTAGAGGTGTATGTTTGAATTTTCATCATAGAAAATGCTATCAAATATTAACAAAAAGAGTTTATTGTTATTGTGCATTTCCACCATAATTTTACATTATACTAGATAGTATTACCTTCACAGAGGGTAACACTCCATCACTGACTACTCTATATTCTTATTCACAGAAGTCTCACATCGTTCACATATGTTACAGTATAATGTATGTTTCTATGGTTTTTGCTAAGATCATTATTTTGAATAGGTAGCAATGTCTACATGATATCATTTTCCTTCAAATTCCTTGTAAATACTTGTTAAAGAATCATGCTAGGAATGTTTATACAAAGTCATTTTGAAACCATTCTGATTTGCTTTCTCTTTAAAAATGTTTCAGTTATACAATCAAAGAGCAGAAACAAAACTGCGATTAATTTCATAACAAAAACTGTGAACAGATGATGAGTTAGCCAAAACAATTGTCTTAATTTAGATTGCATGGCCTAGATCCTCAAAGGTATTTAGATGTGCTACAAATACTTTACCTAACTTTTGTTGAAATATTTGCATGTAATGGTAATGGAAGAATAAATCTGAAGCGTGAGGTCATGGAAGACCTGTAAATGACATTTTCTTGTAGGTTAAAAAGCTGTGTGTTTATATCCACATTTCAGACTAAGTAATAAACCAATCACCAAAAATGACTATAAGCTGATAAAGGAAATAAATCTTGCTTATAATTTGTTCAAAGTTTACTGTTTAGTTATATTACGAGGCTATATTACATCATATTATTGATCCAATTATAGTATGTGCAACAGATCATAAGGCATAGGGTAAAGGTCTAAAAATGCCAAAGTCCAAAATATATTTCTGTTCTTAATTGGCCTAGCTGATATCTCTAAGCTCTGGGTCCTGAACCAAAGCCCATTGAAGTAAATGGGAGTCCTTCCACTGTCTTCAGCGTATTGGATCAAGCCCTTTGGAGTCTATGTAACAAAAACAACTAAAAGTAACATGAGAAATGTGCATATTCCAAATGCATTCCTTGTGTGGTGCTTCTATTCACAGCAGTGGAAGTTACACACATGGAATGTGTGCTGAGCACTGTATGAGTCACAAATGATTCAGTGTAAAAGGCATTCTCTGGGTTTTCCTCAAACAATTTGCAAGATGAACTCACTGTTTTAGTTTTATATAGAGCTGTAATTTCTGAGGAAGTTCGTGTCCAAGGGAAGAATCTAAATGGAAGACCTTGAAAATAGAACCCATTGAGACTTTCTCCACTGTGCTGGATTAACAGATGATGCAAAGTGTAAGGACCTTCCCCTGAAATTAATTGTAACTTCTGGGAGCATGCTAAAGACAGAGAGAAGGAGAGAGATTTTGTTACCATGAGCATAAAAAAAATTCTGGCACCAATCCTTGCAACCACAGAACAGCCCAGCCCAGAGTAATGATATCTGCATTTTAAAAATATCTGAGAGGACACATTTAACATTTTATTGGCTAATGCCTGATAATGTATTGTCATCCTCTCAACACATAAAATTCTTACTTTTTAATAGCTTCTGCTTTGACCTTGAAAAGTAGACACTGCAATAGTTAGTTATTTTCAATGCATTCTCTAAATCTAGCTTAAGATTTTACCTTCATTAGTAAAAAGTATTAGGGATGTGCAAAGGGAATTGAATGCCTAACACCTATTGAATTTCAATGGGAGTTGGGCACTAACTCCCACAGGCTCCTTTGAAAATACCACCCTAACCCACTTATGTGGGAAATATACATTTACCACAGATTCAGATGCTACAGCCTTTGTCTGTGCTAATAGTTGCATCCCAAAATGCTTGAGAGGCAATGTAGACATGAAGAAAATGATGAGGTATACATACTTCATTGGTCTAACTCTTCTGTGTCATTCCCGAATAAGTTTCACAAGATCAGATCAGCATCTAAAAGAATGCAAGACCTTGAAGTTGATTTTATTTTGGAACTTTGACTATGGGCATGATTCTACTAACATGGAAGTCAATAGGTGTTTTGCCACTATTGACTTCATTGAGATCTTGAACAGTCATATGTGAATTTCCATGCTTCATTTTCTACATTTTTCTTGGAACAGTGGAGCTCAGGAGGATGACTAATGTAACATTAGATTCATGGAAAGTTGCTGTCTTCCTTTTATTTTTGGGTCAGTTCTACAAACTCCATCACTCAGATTTCAGAATGGTTGATGCTGTGGGAATCTGCACTGGAGGAGGGTAGTGATAAGTTCCCCTTTAATGCTTCAAAATAGTTTACTTCAGTGTAGTCTCACTATTTGATACACTCTTCGCTCTCTGGAATTAGGTTTCCCCCCCCCCTTTTGAAGTGAGGGAAAAACTATAAATTTACATAATTGTCTCATAAAACTTAAACTGTATGATCATTCCTTATTGATTTTATAATGATACCTCAATGGTTGCTTGGGGAGTGAGACATGTCACTCACTCTAAAAGATGTTTGGTTTATCTAAATGACTTTATTGGATGACTATCACATCCAATCCGTGCTGTATTAGAGATCATGGTATAATGGAATTTCTCTTATTCATGCGAAAAACTTACAGTGCCATAATTTTTAAGGGTTTTGAGACACCTAAAGATGCAGATAAGTGCCTAACAGGCATTTCTTTAGGTGCCTAAATATATTTAAAAATCTATCCTCTAGTAAACATTTTGTAGAAATTTCTAACTGCTTCTTGGAAATCTTTATTTTTATGCACCTCAGTTTTTCTTATTAAATCAGTGGTAGTTAACTAGTAGGAGATGAGGAAGAAAGAATGACATGGGCAGGGGTTGAAAAAATAAGTTATATAACTAAATATGTAGCTTCTTGTGTGTGGTAACAGTGAACTATCAGTGTATCTTTACTGCAAAGAAAAGCACACAGAGGGCTTTGAGTGGCAAGTTCCCAGTGAAATCACAGATTTTATCTTCACTCTTTGCTCCATGCTTTTGTATTTCTTTCACAAGAACTTTGTTTTATTACAGTTTTCTTCCTCTTGGTTCTCAGAATCTTCTATTTATTCTTTGCCTCAAGTATATTTACTACAACTTCCCTGCTAAATTACAAATATCCAATCTATTGTTTTGCTCTTTTACACTAAGATGCTTCAGTGAAATGAGAGATCATGGTATATCCTTAAAACATCTTAATATGGGCCAACCAAGTGTCAAAAGAGAGAAGAGTCATGAATCAGGGAGACTGATGAGTATATCTTTCGTTCAAAATCTTAACACTTCCATAAGTTCTTAAAGCTGGAGCCTTGGGTGTATGATAGAAATATCTTTTTATTCATATGTATTATTCTGTTTCTATAATAAAACTTTCATGCAACGTGAACACCAGTTGCTTGTTGTGGTATACTGCAGTACTGAATTTGGAAGGCTGTGTGGGAGATTTATAAAATTCCATATGCCACAGATATCCTGCAATTTATAGATTTGGCATTCCTTGGAGATGATCTGCCAAATCAACCAATGACACTGCGTTTGTGGAGGTCAAGCCTTTGTTGGCATTTCTTGCCCACAAGAATGACACATCTGGTGACACTTGCTGTAAAAACTGCCTGCCCTTCTCCACCCTGAGGAGGGTAAAGAGGTGGTGATACTGGAATGGGTATGTCATATATATTTAGACTGTGGAAACAACACTTCTAAAATAATTTGTACTTAAAGTAAAAAACAATTTAAGACATTTCACTAGCGAATAAAACTAGAGAAAATAATATCTGACGATATGAACTTAGTGTGAACAGAGGAGACAAATAATGAATCATTTACAGAACCATAAAATACAGAAGATTAAATAAATAACCTGGAACTATAGTCTGTTTGGTTTTGGTCATACACACAAATTTAAAGAAGATTTTTATTTAGGTAAAACGAATTTGGTCATATGGAGTCCTTCCAGAAGAGTGAGCGGGAGTTTAGACTCTTTCAAATTATCCAAAATTTTGTGATTAATTACCATTTAATTTCCTTTGGAGAATCATTGTTATTACTCTCTTTCAAAGGTCCCTGTATTTTCTTGTATTGAAAGACATCTATATTCATTTATGATTAACTGTACAACAGTGCTGCCTATGTCTCAGCTCTTGTCATGAGATTCTGTTCTATTACTATTCTACCATTCTGCAGCATTTCACTTATTTTTCTTTTTCAGTACATTACCTACAATATCTTCAGGTGATTTCCATGTAATAGACTCTATTGTGATGTTTTGGTGACTCTAGAACAAGTCAGATCTTTGAGACTCAGATAATATTCAGATACATCCTCACATTTCCCTGGACCGGTCTCCATTTCGCTCTAATAAATTATATGTATTGCTTTTGTATGTAAATCTTCAGAGTCTGTATATTTTCCAGTGACATCTGATCCCATTATGTTTGATTCCATCACATTTGAAACAATGGCAATCTCTACACTAACCATGACTGTCTACATACAAAAAATGAGTCAAGTGTAACCTGGAGTAAGTGGACATAACTCCCACAGAAGTTTCTGAGACACATTAGGTTGGGCGAATGGTTGAAAGTCAAAGCTAGACAGATTCAGACTTGAAATATGGTGCAAATTGTTAACAGTGAGGGTAATTAATCATTGGAACAACTTACCCAGGGATGTGGTGGAGTTTCCATAACTTCAGATCAGGACTAGATGTCTTTCTAAAAATATATGCTGTGGTTCAAACAAAAGCTATGAGCTTGGTACAGAATTACTGGACTAGGTCCTTTGGCCCGTGTTATTCCGGAAATCAGCCTAGATGATCATAATAGTCTGTTCTGGCCTTTATGGTCTATGAATCTAGGATGTAGTGTAAAGTACATGACTCATGTAAGCTATTCAGAAAATGGGTGTAAGCAGCAGAATATTGTAATTTACACCCTTATGACATTCAGCCACTTCTGTGAGGAGTGGTGAAAGTGGTTATGTTGCAGAACTTATAACTACAAGGAGCATCTTAGAATCACTCCCAAGCACGCACATCAGACCAAATTCTGATCTCAGTCATACCTGTGCAATATTATTCTTCAGTGGGATTGCACTTGTATAACAAAGAACAGAATGTCACCCACAAACTTGAACTTACATTGTACCATTCCTGTCATAAGGGTAGCATAAAACCCCTCCTTTACCTGTAAGGAGTTAAGAAGCTCAAATAACCTGGTTGCCACTGACACCCATTTTCTGACCAACTGAGAAAATACAACATAAACCACCATATTGTCATTTCTGAACTGGGCCAAATATCTGGTTATTGAGATTGCCTGTCAGTGGAGTGGTGTCAGCACCAAAGTACTTTTGGTTAACTCTAGGCCTGATCCTGCTCACAAGGAAGTCAGTGGGCGTTTTATTTACTTCAATGGGAGCATGTTCAGAGCATACTCATATTTCCCTGTATGGGCTTTGGACTTTGCTTTTCTGTGCCTTTTTCCCCTCTTCATATTCAGTCTCATCTTCTCCTAGCATGGGTCTTGAATAATTGTAAGAGACTGATTCTTAACATATGTTTCCAATGAATGGTTTGTTGGCACATCTGAAAATATTACCATCTACTTCTTCCCTAATAGATTCTGGTATTTTTATATCGTGGAAATTTAATAAACAAATCTGTATTGTACAAAAAGAAATGTCAGCAAGATGTGTGGGATAGGACAGGGCTTACGGTTATAACCCATGTTCTTCAAATGCAATTGTTTCCTTCCAAAGTAGCACAGCTGTTCTGCAATCAAGAACGATCTGTATTCCATATGCTAAAGCCAGACGCCTATGATACTTATGTGTAAGTCAGCAACACAAGAGTATTCAGAATAGTCAGACCATATTTGGGGGAGGGCAGTGTCCAGGGAACTGAAGTGGGAAGAGGTTCCAGCACTGTTCTAGGCCAAACTGGTAATAAATCCTTTCTTTAGAGATTAGGAAAAGACTTGCATTTTGTGAAGAACTAACTCCTCTCATAACCAATAAAGCCACAAAGACTAAAACCCTGTTCTAAAACAGCCACTTTAATTTAAACTGCCAGTGTCTACAGGGGATGCTTCAGCAATGGCCTTTCTGCTCTAAAACTTGGTGAGGATCCAAGCTATAAGTGTTGAATTACACATGGTTGCTAAGGCAGGGGCATAATGATTTATTCATGGGTCCCCCAAACAGAAATTTGAAAAGGGCCCTTCTATCCTCCAGCACACAATTTGCTTCCTTTCTTCCCCACATTCCATATTGTGTCTTTTCACTCACTCCACCTCATTATCAATCCCATCCACATGAAACGCTCACCATCTGCATCTTCCTCTTGAAGGCCTCTTCTGCCCCTCCTAGAACCCTACATCCACCTTGTACCACCACCAACCTAGCACTATTCAGTCCCACCCAGGGGCATCCACAGGAAGTTAGGATGGCTGGAAGGTGTTTCTCTCTTGGCTGCCTTTGAGAAACAGAAAAGTTATCCCTCTCCAGTTCCCTCGTAGGGATTAGGAATTCCTGTCTCCCCCTCCCCACAGACTGTACGAGAAAGGGAGACAGATGGGTCTGCTTTTGTAGAAGGCCACCAGAAGGGTCTCTGTGTCCTGGAGCATGGAGGCCACATCCGGGATAGGAGGAGGTTGAAGATTTTTTTCTCTGGTCCTCCTCTGTGGGAAGGAGTTGCTCTTAGGAATTGCAGTGAGGGAGTTATGCTCTAAGTTCATTTGCTTCTATCTGTGCTACTTTCAGTAGTGGTTAAAGCCCTGGACAAAAGACACCACAGGCAGAAACATTAGATCAAAGATTCCCTCGTTGCACTGGTCCTGCACTCAGCTGGGGAGTGGCACGGCCTACTAACATGCTTGGATGACATACCACGCATGGACAGGATTTGCAGCCCTGTATTAAAGGTAATCAGTTTTCTCATGTCCCAGAGAGTTGATTCTCTGGAAAAAAACAAAAGCTCAAACAGTTGAAGTCACAATTAATCATAAGGAACGATAAGGTTTGCAGTCTGGCACTACTGCCAGTAAGATTGCTCAGTCACATGACAGTTGGTTTTGTAAAAGGAAATTCTGTGCAGGGTGCAGAAAGGACCTTTGGAAAACAAGACGGGAGGAGAAAAATAGGCTGTGGGACTCCTGGAAAGAACTTGGAGAACTTTTTATGGAATGGAATTCTAGGGGTCCAACATCAAAGATATTTCCCCTCAATACACACACATACAGTAAGAAAACAAGAGCTCAGCAAGCTCATCTTGCTCTCCTAATCTTTTTTCACTGCTAGACAGCTGATTCAAATAGTACTACCAGTCTGAAAGCCACAAGGTCTCTGATATGGCAATGTAGTATGGAGCAAGTAAAGTGAGGGGGAGAAAGTTGCACACTGAATCATGGGCACTAGAGCCAACTGAATGACTTCACAGGGTTACGCAGAGCCAGATCCAGCCTGGTACTTCTGTGAGTGAAAGCATACAGATTCTTCTGCCTCTACCAGACTGGAAAAATCACATACCAAGATAATTTAGTGAGCATTTCTGAGTTATACACCGTTGCTGGTTAAGAAACACAAATCTTCCTCTGGAGTAAAAATGAGTCTGTACTCTGTGGGATATGATGATGTCCTTTTTATTCCTTGTTAAACTAAAAATGGTGGTTGGAGGACACACTTACATTTTTCTTTCTCTGGAAGATGCCAGATAATTTGTAGAGTACTGCAGGAGATGAATCTCAGAAGAAAGAAATGGATCCTATTTCTGAGAATCATGGGCAGTTCTAAACTTGGGCCTGAAAATGTTTAATAGTATTGTTGGGCAAGATTTTTAGAGATATTCAGGTACCTAATTTCTATTGAAGTCAATGGGAGTTAGGTGCCTAGGTACTTTGGAACATTACACAAGCACCTTAGGCAACTAAACACCTTTAAAAATATGGCCCTAGTATGAAAATGACTTTTGAAAATGTGACTTAGGAGCATAAGTTATTTAGGCACTTTCAAACGTTTTAGCCTAAGTAAATTTTATTTTTACATATTGTTTTTCCCTCTGTCACTGTGCTATATTTAATATTTAGGAATCCATAATGAAATAATTTCCTAATTCAGTATACTCTTTCAAATACAAAATTGTTTAGTTACAGGTTGACCAGATAATTACAATAACTCACCGCCAGCACCTGCATACACCGCTGGTTCTTGCCCAAAATATGATCCTCTGCTGTTACAGAAATTAACATCTAATTGGTCTGAACTCCAGAAGTTTGTTTTGAAGATTCTTCCCTCAATTAGAAGTATCACATGTGATAGATTTAATCATGTCACTTAATATGCCACTGGAAAGTACTCAGATACTGTAGTGATAAGGGTAATAGAGGAATCTTTATACAAGAATTTGTTTTTCAGCCCAAACCTACCAGTGTTATTATTAAACTTATACTTAGTACTTACTAATATTCTGTTACTGTTAAAGTATTTTTAAAAAAATCAATAAAAAGGAAGGTTGGGAAAGGGGTTTAAAGAAAACTTATCAGTGATCTGAAAGAACTGTAAGAAATGTTGAGACAACTCATGTCTCCCAGCTTTTCCTCAGGGAGAGCACAAACCCACCCACCACCCTGCAGTTCATCAAATAGCAGCTAATCATTTCTAGCGTATCTTTGTTCTAAGGCTTTTTGGCAGTTTCATACAGAGGGCTAAATAAATTCCTGGTGTAACCCACTACAGGCAGTGAACTTGCACTAGGGATGATCGTGATCATATATTATCTAAACTATTCATTAAAAACAACAAATGACTCTATTTTAAAATGATTTGCATTCTAACAAATAAATGTTTCATCATGTTTTGGTTTTCTAAACCTACTTCACAATACCTATTATGCAGATCCAAGGAAGAAATTACCATCCTTAGACCACATATGAAGAAAATTTAACTCTTGATTACAGAATAAAAAGGTTCAAGGGTCAGGGACTTGGGCAGCATTCTGTTTTCAACAATGAGATTTTCATAGTGAGAAATACATCTCACCACATTCTAAATAAACTTCTGACTCAGCATAGGTTGTATAGCCATGCTCTCTTTTGCTTCCACCTGAACCTGCTTATATGTAAGGCAAGTAGTTTACCTACTGCACTAATCTATAGCAGCTACTTCAAGACTTTATCAGGCCATTCTGATTTATCAGGTCAAATAATAAGCCCTTTGGCTACAGCCTTACTTTCCCCACAGGTGTCAAAAAATGCAAAATTATAATTTATAAAATGCAAGACGCCAGAATCCCATTTGTACGATACTTCCAGATGCCAAAAGGCAATCTTATTACAAATATCACAACCTTCTCACAGCATTTGCTGTATTATTTTCTGGGTGGTCTGAAAAGTTGATTTGGAGAATAATGCCATAACAGCAACTTGCAGTTCCTAAGGCCAAATATCCAGATGTGTCAATAATCAGCGCAAACTGGAAACAGATGTAGGTCCTTGCTGAATAATAAAATGCAATGAAAATACTTCCTTTGCTCTTTTGTGCTTTCACACACACACAAGAATTTATGTCTTCCATATTTTTAATGGGTCCATTTATTCCCTGCTTGATTTTTGTGTCACCAAGATCTTTCACAATCCTGATGGAGGTAGCCGTTCTACAGTGAGCTAGTAAAGACTAATATATCTATAGCAGTTTCTCAACATCTAGTGAGATTGGTTCTACCTGATTGTTTTCTTTTATCAGATAACTTCCATTAATAGGACAAGGTGAAAATAGTGGAAGACCAGTGAAAAGGATGAATAGTGGTATTCCTCAGAATATGGTATAGCTAAGCTTGAAAGGATTGGATTTTTAATGGTAAATGTCAGTAAACATTGATTTCACCATACACAAACAAAAAATATTTCCATCAGTCATAACAGAAATTTGCAGATAGCTAAAGTAAAAAAAAGAAAAAAAAATCTGATTGAGAACACAAAGTCAAAATCCAGTGATTTAGACTTTTGAATTAGGCTTGTTACAAAAGGACTAGAGAATGAATACTAAAAGAAAAAAGTAAGATTTGTTGATTTAAGGACCTTTATTGTGTATATTTTGACATGTGATGTTGACAGTTTGTATTTTAGTAGTTTGTAAAGCTTTTAACTTTTTGAATCTCAAATGCCTACTGTCATTAATTGTCTAACCCTTTCCCATAATTCCACACAACTGGGAACATGTGAATTGATACTAATCTAATAAAAAGTATTCAAAAAAAAATCAATATTATTCATCAGTTATAAAAAATATCAAAATCAAATTCTGCCACGGCTACCCATAGCCCAGTGATTAGGGCACTCAGCTGAGGGGGAGCAAAGCCCTATTCAAATTCTTTCTCCCACCCAGGTGGAGATGGGACTTAAACTGGAGGTCTTCCACGCACTAGATGAGTGCGCTAACAACTGGGCTAAAGGTTATGAGGGAAGTTTGCAGCCTGCGGCACCTTCCTGCATAAATGTTGTAGGCACCTAACACCAAAAGAGGGTTTGCAGTTCAGAATGCCAAGCTGAGGGAGACACCTCTCTCTCCCCCTAAACCCCGCTGTAGCCCAAACTTAGGTGCTGAACTCCTTGAAAGGGGCAGGGCTTAGCACACCCCCTTGCCTTGGCATTTCTCATTGGCTAACTTAGGTGAGTTTTGTGAATCCCATTCTGAGGTGTCTATCTTTCCACATTCATTGTATAGGGAGCCTGGCCACCACACTCAGGCTTTGTGAACCTCAGTGATTTTCTTGGTGCCTAAAAGTTAGGTGTAGTGATGCTCAGCATCACCACATCTAGGTTTCTTTGTGAATCTAGCCCCTAGCATTTAATCTTCTTAATCTGGCCTGTTCCCTGATTCATAGCAGGCAGCCATTATACTTCTAAAGCTGGGCATCTTTTCTTTTCCCAGAACTATGGGAATATTAGTGAACTGATTTTGCTGGGGAAAATTAGAAACTGACAGCACTGCCGAGTTGTTGCTAGTGCCCAGAATAACTGATGTGGCTGCAAGCTGAAAGCTGCACCTCCTCCATCCCACCACCTCCTACCCTCCTCTGCACGCTGATCGCAATTTCATGGAAAAACTGGGATAATGTGGCTAGTGGTTGTCACTCAGAAGAATTTTACTGAGTGATAACAGAGGTGGATGGATAAGCAGTAAGATAAAGGCTATCCTTGTCCCACTCCCACCTTCCTCCCCTTTCAAAATGAAAAAGTGGGACACTCAACAGAAAAGGTCATAGTGGGAAAACTACTATTAATCCCTCTGCTATCTCTTCACTGTTCTCTCCTAGTCCCAACAGTGATGTACACAGAGCTGCTCTGCAATAATTTATAAATACTGTATATTGACCTGGTTATTACTGTAGGACTATATTTGGTTAAATATTTGGTTGTTTTCTGTCTAATTGTTTTGGGTTAAAACAACTTCCATCAGGGGATGGTAAGCCTCCAGGTAAGATGTTTATAGACTGCACTTTTAGAATCCTTTTCTCTAAATGCTTTGTTCCTATTGTTAAGGATAAACAATACTTTGGTTTAAGAGGGCTATGTGGCCCCTCTACTCATTACTGGTCATAAAGGGAAGAACAGCGGGTTCCAAACTCCGTTGGCTCTGCAGAGTAAGCACAGTTGACATACAGAGTACTGTAGCCCATCCTCCAATCTAGGAGTAAGAGATCTGTGGAATTTCACCACAGAAGTCATAAAGGCACAATAGCTGACACCTGAGAGGGTTCACTCAGGGGAACCAGAGGTTCAGCCAGCCCTGTAACTGTGGCAGCAACCTCCCCCCACAGACTAGCTGTTATTCTACAATCTTCACCCCGCTCTCTGACCCTCTTCCTCACACCATTAATTCACCCACTACCTCATTCCCAATTAGTTAAATTGCCCCCTGCATTGAGCCTTGACTACTCAATCGTCTCTGGAGTCATCTGAGAATTTCCCGAGGCCCCCTGAGCTCCATGCCTTCCAATCCCCCCTCCCAGCTCAGAAACACCCTCATGCACATAAGCACTCACTCCTCCTGACTCGAAAAACCCATCTGATAACCATCACTCAAAAGCACCCTCTGCCTCATCTCAGAAGCTTCCCTCTATTTCAGAATTCTCCCCCATACTTGCTACTAAGGCTGAAGAGACAGGGTCAGTGGCAGCAGTGAAGGACTGTGATTACTTTAAATTGGCCCCACAGGAGCTTGCATTTCCTGTTTTGTGCTTTCTCCTTCTGCTACCCATAGTTCATGTACTTCAGGGAGCATGTGCAAAAACCCTTATACTCTGCCTCCATGGGGCAGGTCTCAATTAGCTTTTCAAAAGCCTATATTCTTGCTCTATGCCTCCTCTCTCTCTCTGATGCCTGAAATCCTTCAGTTGCAGCCAGGAGTACTACATCTTCCAGGATTTGAAACAGCTAGAGTCTTCTGGCTGCAGCAGGGAAGCACATCAGCCATACTATGCAGTGTGTATAAACTGCCTGCAGCTGTAGCATCACTGGTGAAGCTTAGCCCCAGGAGAGTTTAAAATAAGGGATCACATAGGAGCAAAGACCAGCCAGGAAGAAATAGTGTGGGGTAGAAGAGAGGAAAGAAGGTCACAGAAGCTGGGAAGAGGTTCCATGTACGGAAAAGACCAGCTATCACATAACAACCTGCATGAGGAGAGGATACCTGGCCTTCCTGCTTTCTTGGACCCAGATAGTTTGCCAAGGACTCTCAAAGAAAGGGCAAGATAGAAAGTGAGTGTAATTTGCAGTTTCAGATATTTATTGTTTTATATGATTCAGATTCTCCTGTGCTTTACATGATTAAATATAAAAGAGCATAAATGTGTTAGACTGGGCAAAGAGTGTTAGCTGCTTTAAACTGCTTCATGCTGCTGGGAATGTTAAACTGTAAACCAGAAGCTTCACACTTTTCGTGGACTTCTGGGAGAGGAGTGTGTCTAAGTACCAGGAGTCTGAAGGATCAGCGCTGCACCTAGAAGGAGTAGGTGGCTGGACTGTGGGTTCCAACATTTGGAGGGGGTACCAGATAGAATGTCTGAGCTCTAAGAGTGTACCTAGGGCCCCAAGATTGGGGCAGTGGCTTCCCATCAGGCTTCAAGGAGACTCAGAGCTCAGAGGCTTAGATTCCCCTCACAGCAATCCTAGTGGGAGGTAGGGAAGGAGTGCTCACTAGGATCTGTGGCAGAATGGCAGTGTTTTGGGTCTACGTGGTCGAGCGATTTGTTTGTCTTGAGTAAAGTTAATTAGCATGAATTATGAACAAGAAAGAGCACCTGCTGGCCTTATGAGCACAGTGAGGTTTGTCTGCTGCTGATCAGAAGATATCTGAGCAGTTGACCATGGAAATTAAGTCAACGCTGAATGTGTCTGTGGCCCAGAATCCTGCTGGAAGTTGATAGATACTGTGGGCCAGGGCTCCACTCTGAACAGAGAAACGAGGCACAACTAACAGACCTTATGATTTAAAATCCTGCAAGGAAAGGGTAACTGAAGCACAGTTAAAGTTTTAGAACAAATTAATATATTAAACAGTAATAAGTTACCAAGATCAAATGTTATTTACCCAAGAGTTCTGAAGGAACTCAAATATGAAATTATTCAACTACTAGTTGTGTTATATATCTTATTGCTTAAGTCAGCTTCTGTACCAGATGACTGGCAGATAGTCCATGTAATGACAATTTTTTAAAAAGTCTCTAGAGGTAATCCTGGCAATTATAGGCCACTAAGCCTAATTTAAGTACCAAGCAAATTGGTAGAAATTATAGAAAAGAACAGAATTATCATATACATAGATACATTTGATTTGTTGGGAAAGGGTTAACATGGCTTTTGTAAAGGAAGTCGTGCCTCACCAATCCACTAGAATTCTTTCAGGTGTCAACAAGTATGTGGATTAGGATGATCTAGTCAGTATAGCGTACTTGGATTTTCAGAAAACCTTTGACCAGGTCACCCACCAAAGGCTCTTAAGGAAACTAAGTAGTCTTGGGATAACAGGGAAGGTTCTGGAAGTAACTGGTTAAAAGATAAGAAACAAAAGGTAAGAGTAAATTATTAGTTTTCACAATGAAAGAGGTAAACAGTGGGGTCCCCACAGGATCTGTACTGGGATATTCATTAATGATCTGGAAAAGGAAGTGAACAGTGAAGTGGAAGTTTGCAGATGATACAAAATTATTCAAGATAATTAAATCCAAAATAGACTATGTGAAGAGTTACATGGGATCTCACAAAATTGAATGACTGGGCAACAAAATGCCAGAAGAAATTCTACACTGATAAATGCAAAGTAATGTACACTGGAAAAAAATAATCCCAACCACACATGCATAATGATGGGTTCCAAATTAGCTGTTACCTGGATTAGATGACCTACTGGTCTGACCCAGTATGACAGTTCTTATTTTCTTATGATACCCAGCAAAGGTTGGAAAAGCCCCAGCGGGATGTGAAGCAGCTAAGGAGTAGGGTGGCAGAAGTGTGCCAGATAGAAGGTCAGCACTCCGAGAGCATGCCGAGGGACCCTGAAATTGGGGCAACGGCTGGGCTCAGGCATCTGGAGCTTGAAGCACACTGGATTTCCAGAGAACAGAGGCTTGGATTCCCCTGAAACAATTGCTAGTGGGTGGCCAGAATGGTACTCACAGGATCTGTGACACTTGCTTACCCACAATGGCAGTTCTTGGCCTCTCTTGGACATCTCTATTTTCAGACCACATAAGGGATAATACAACTCTAGAGACATATGTTCAAGAAGGCCACAATCTGGCCTCTGAAATGTTGTGTGCAGCTTTTCCCAGCACAGTTCAGGTAGATATCTGAGTGGAGGATTTGAAAGCGATGTGAAAAATTACAAATGCCAAAACTTAGGCATGAGAAAGTGCAGGTGCACAGTGTTAACTCATAACATCAAAATATTGTTAGAATAACTTCCATACGTTGTAATAACAAACAATGAAAGAAGCTGATTTCATGTGCTATAGACAAATATACTCAGTCTCTCTAACTGTATTCTCTTATATATATTGTCTGCTGAATAGATTTAAAATGAAGATGGACTTAAACTGAAGGCCCAAATCCAACCTTTTGTCTCCCCCAGACTTTGAGAATGTTTCAAAAAGGATCAGGAAAAAAAAATCATATTTCAAGCTCAAAACAGAGCATCATATCTGAATATAGTACACTGGCTTCCTGCATGTGATCATGTCTCCTTCTAGTGGTTGGCTCCAGCGGTAATAACAACTTGTAACTCACTTGCAGTTAAAGAAGTTCTCCTGTTGTTCAGCTGAGCATCTTTTTGGTGTGGAATCCTCCAAGTTCAGTTCATGCTGAAGACCATGATGTCTGTGTGTACCTGAGAGGCCAATTAACCAGTCTGGATGTGCCTGGAGGGTGAACCAGGCCTATATTGAAATAAAGCCCATCTGGGAGGAGAGGACAGTTTGCCTCCAGAGAGACCTGAGTGAGCTCAGTTGTGGAGGAGATGCAGAAGAGAGAAGGTGGAAAGTGCCCTCTCTCTAGGAAACAGCCTGAAAAGAAGGTTAAGAAGGAATAAGGGGGGAATAAAGGGTCAGACTGGCTGCTTCAGGGATTAGTTGAAAGCCTGGCTCAGACTTGGTCCCTGATGAGCTGGAGCCTGCCAGAAATCTTGAGTAAGGGGTGGAGTGTGGCAGATCCTAGGTGGGAGGACTGATCAAACCAGGGAGGAGCATGAGGAGGAACAGCAGCAGTACTAACAACACAGGCATGCCTGCTGAGCCCATTGCTTTGTATATATTTTTGTTGTCCTTTGATAAAGGGGTCTGTAGCCATAGAAGGGGTTGGACTCCATAAAGTGGTCTAGCTGGACGGCCAGGTGACTCCTAGGTCCAGAGTAGGCCAAAGGACAGTGGGGGGGCGGGAGGCAACTGAGGCACATGTACCACATCTGACCACAAGGGGGCATGTAAGGGCAGCAACTTTGCTACAATGGTTCATTACAAAAACACCCTGGATTTAGGGAAAGTTCAGATTTGGATATCAGTCTTGGATCCAACTTCAGTGACTCATGCCATCTCTAATTTAAATTTAATTTGAGGTGTATTTATCAAGCATCTATATAGAAATATTTCATGATGGTGGAGAAAATGAAGCAACTTGTTTAGCAGCAGTGTTTTTTAAAAGTAGCTCCATGAAAATTAGAAGTTCCTCTGCAACACATACTTTATAGAAGTTTGAAGAACAGTCTACAGTATTCATTTTATCAGATGGTCTGCTGATGTATTTCAGGTTATATTTAGTCATAGCTGGAAGACCACCTACTTTATCCTGCAATGCAGTGAGGACACAAACATCTGCCCATCAGAAGCATACTTAACAGCTGAATGCTAATAAGACCCATTAGCAGCCTGGCAGGGAGTGTTGACAGATTTGTGTTATCAACTCTTCTCTACTCTGGTGACAGCAAACCAGCTAGCTGGGGTTTTTCACAACAGGTATCATGCAATGTTGAGAAAGAATTGTGGTCTACTTGAGCGTACTGAATTAAGTGCAAAGGAAATTACAGCTGACATAAGCAGGAAACATGACCAGGAGATAAAACTCTGACATTTCTGATCGGCTTCTTAAAAAGCTTCTCCCCCTTACGCTGTCACTAAAGGCCTGATACAAAACATAGCTGGACTGGAAATGATTTTCCTGTATTATGAAAATTTCCCTTCCCAAATCAGAACAAAAGTAAAAAATCTTCACACACTGAAAATTCAAAAAAATTGTTTCGGTCAATTAAAATGTTTTGTTTTCATAATTTTAAAAAGTCCTTTCAAATAGGCCATTTTTTTTAAAAAAAAAAAGTTACTCTAATTACCTTATTTTTCTAAAGAAAAGTTGGTTTGAACTAGAAAACCAGAATTTTTCACTTGAACAATTTCAGAGCTTTTTTCAAAAAATGTTTTGAGTCGAGAAATTTGGTGAACCCAACCATTTCCCCCCCAAAAATTTTGGTTTTGCAGAATCCGCATTTTCAGTGAGAAAACAGTTCATTAAACTCCTGACCAGCTGTAATCCAAAGCCCACTGTAGTGATTAGGAGTCTTTCCACTGATTTCAGATGGCTTTGGATCAGACCCGGAGGGAGGATATACTTAAGCACAAAAAAAATTATGCTTATAGTGGTCCAAATTCCATGTTCAGAAATACATATGCAACTCCCTGTGACTTCAGAGGCACATACAAATGAAAGCAAAGTTTGGTCCTTAGAATGTTTCAACAAGAAGTGGACAAATAGTTCCTGCAATTAAACTTGGGGAAACAGAGCTACTATGCCACCTGTTCTTTATTTCCAATATATGCAATAAGTGTCATCTATGTTATGACATGGAAAGAAAGAGCGCCTATGTGCAGGTAATCTTTTATGACTGAAGCACAAAATGAAACCCCACATTTAATTACACTCATATTGTTCACAATCATTTTCTGTATAAAAAAAATCATAAATAAACAGAAACTCATTAAAGCAAAGATATTTTGGCATATGTTCCAACCAAATGAGCCAGTATATGTGATACACCAATTTTAACCTGTTTGGAAATTATAGAGCTTTTTCTGTGTTCAGGGGGCTCAGTCCTTAGCTGTGTCAAGTTTATGGTAAATCACCCTTTCCACCCTCCCAATCCTGGGCTGTCTGGGAGACGAAACACTATCTGGAATAACTAAGAGCAGTCTCAGAGCTGCTCTAAGATACTTTGGCTACAGCCTGACACTGCATTAGCTGAAGATCTGGTAGAGTGACATGTGTTTTGTCCTGCCCCTGATATATCCCTTAGGCAGAGTAAGTAGTAAGGCGGGGTATGGAGCTGACTATACTGGCTTAAACTGGCCAAGGATTTGCCTGGGTCAAGAAATCCTCTGTTGCCCCATTACAGACCAACTGGAACAAGCAGTGATGAGTGAGTCCATGAAAATCAGGCACATCATATAGGCAATTATATTGTATACATGCATATAAGACATCAAACACATATATAATAAACTAAAGCTAATTCGAGGATAGGAAATGTGCTTATATATTTCAAGTTTTTCTGGTGACAGCACACGTATCATCAAAGCTTAACAAACAATTGTAGGCATTATAACATATACAATTTGAGTATGGTTTATTTCTTCTAATAAAACTGCAGAACCAACAAAGAGACCTAAGGCTAGATTTTCAAAAAATAGACATCAAGAGTTATGCATGTGTGGGCACAGGTAGGTAATTGTGTATGCAAACACAGAATGGCTCAAGCAAACTAGTGTTGCCATGCCCAGCTAACATTTGTGTATAGTCATATTTTTTGCTAATGCGTATGGTAGTGGCACAATGGCTGGGTTTTTTTAAATGTTGCCCTATTGTTGAATATATGTTTGTAGAATTAGTGTCTCTGAGCCTTCTAAAATCTCAGAAAAATCCAGAAAACCACTGGAGTTTGAGATATTATGCTGCAGGGAGATAATTGAAGCCCATTCTAAAGGCTAACGCGTGGCTTTGCCCCAAGTCCGATGTACAGAGCAGCACAAAGCTGTGCTGCCTCAAGAGCAGACCAGGAAGCAGCTTGTGACCCAGTCACAATCTGCTTCCCAGTTTTCCCCCAGCTCTTGTGGGACAGACCTGGCAGCAGCCCTATAGTTGATTCAGTTTGTGTCCCCCAGCAAGCTGGCCAATTCCCAGCTCTTGCCCACCCATTCCCTGCTCACCCGTGTAGGAGTAGAAGCAGTTGCTCTGCACAGGCAGCTTCCTGCTCTGTCCTGCAGTTCAGGGCGAGTACCCTGTAACACTTTGCTCATCTGTGGAGAAACATTAAATGGGCCATAGTTTGGTTCTAAATAAGCATTCAGAATCTGACAATAGTTTTTACAACCAGATAGAAGTATAGGCCCTAAGAAGATAAGCACAGTGCACAGAACTGAACTGAAATTTTAAAAATATGCACACTGAACATTAAGCAAACCTGTGATATTCAGTGTCCTGGTGCTGCTGCCTGGAACCACAGCTTCAGTCTCTACCATTACATATATGGATTATTCTAAAATTATTTGGGCACAGTTGCACCATTGCATTTCCTGAAACCATATTGCAAAATATAAGACTATAAAAGTTTCTCGTTTACAAGGCTATAAAAAGTACCCATATATTATAAAGTTATAATTCACTCTTTGAGATCCAGGAATGTCATAAACCTTAGGAAGCAAAGTCAGCATGATTAATTACCAAAGCTACAAAATGAATGTCATTGTATTAGAATCATAGAAATGTAGGCCTGGAAGGAACCCGGACAGGTCATCTTGTTCAGTCTCGCACTGAGGCAGGACTAAGTATTATCTAGAGCAGGGGTTCTAAAATTTCATTGCACTGTGACCCCCTTCTGACAACAAAAATTACTACACAATCCTACAAGGGAGGACTAAAGCCTGAGTCCATTCCATTTACACTAATATTCATTTGTTAGCCAGGTGATCATGGCTATCCTTTTTGGTGAAAGCTGAAACAAAAAGGCATTTAATGCTTCAGCCACTACTGCATTTTCTGCTATTGTCTTTCCCTTCTCCTTGGGCAATGGGATTACTCTGTCCTTGGTCGTCTTCTCGCTTCTATTGTAGTTATAAAATGCTTTCTTGTTACCCCATATGTCCCTAGTTAATTTAATCTCATTTTATGCTGGCCCTTGGCCTTTCTAATTTTGTCCCTATGTCCTTGTGTTGGGGTATTTTTAAATTCATCCTTCATAATTTTACCTAGTTTCCAGTTTTTGTATGACTCTTGTTGTGTTTCAGGTAATTGAAGATCTCCTGGTTAAGCCCAGGTTGGCTCTTACCATACTTCCTATCTTTCCTACGCATTGGAGTAGGGTGCTCTTGTGCCATTAATAATGTCACTTTAAAAACCTGCCAACTCTCCTGAACTTTTTTCACTTAGGTTTGCTTCCCACACAATCTCACAAATCAGTTCTCTGAGTTTGCCAATATCTGCCTTCTTGAAGTCCACTGACTTTATTCTACTTTTTTCCCTCCTACCATTCCTTAGAACAACCTCTGGCAACCTCTGGTAAGCACCCTGGCAGGCCAGGCCAGTTTGTTTACCTGCCACATTGGCAGGTTTGGCCAATCACAGCTCCCACTGGCCACGGTTCGCCGCTTCAGGCCAATGGGTGCTGTGGGAAGCTGCGGCCAGCACATCCCTCAGCCTGCGCCGACCCCTGCCTTAGAACCATAAATTCTGTCATTTCATGATCACCTTCACCCAAGCTACCTTCCACCTTCAAATTCTCAACCAGTTGCTCCCGATTTATCAGAATCAAATCTAGAACAGCCTCACTCCTAGTCTCTTTCTCCATCTTCTGTAATAAAAAGTTGTATCCAATGCATTCCAAGAACTTGTTGGATAATCTGTGCCCTGCTGTGTTATTTTCTCAACAGATATCTGCGTAGTTGAAGTCCCCCATCACCACCAAGTCCAGAGCTTTGGATGATTTTGTTATTTTAAAAAAGCCTCATCCACCTTTTCTTCCTGGTTAGGTGATCTGCAGTAAACCCCCACCATGACATCACCCTTGTTTTTTACTCCTTTTATCCTTACCCAGTTACTTTCAATGGGTCTGCTTCCCACTTCTATCTTGACCTCAGTGCAAGTGTATATACATCTTTGATATACAAGACAACATCTCCTCCTTTTTTTTCTGGCCCATCCTCCCTGAATAAGCTGTGCCCTTCTATATCAGTATTCCAGTTATGTGAATTATCCCACCAAGCCTCTGTGATGCCAGTTATGTCATAATAGTGATTGTTCACTAGTATTTCTAGTTCTTCCTGTTCTGCATGTTTGTCATTTTCATAACATGCATGTAGAACATTTATTTCTGAAATCTTGTCTCTTTATATACTGTGGTATAAGAAGCACCATCTTGGTACTGTTAGATATTATGTCATACCAGTATTAAAGACAAGAGACACAGCTCCATCATGTTGAGCTTCTCCCTCCACCCTAAATTATGTGCTTATGTGGGGTAAGGTTTGGAGGTCACCATAAATATTATGGGCTCAAGTTGTTCCTCAGAACTTAAGAGCTAGATTCACAAAGAAACCTAGGCATGGTAGCACTCAGTGTGGTCATACCTAACTTTTAGACATCTAGAAGATCACTGGGAATCACAAAGCCTGAGTTCAATGCCTCAGCTCCCTATGGAAATATCGGCACCCAAGAACAGGATACACAAAAACCAGCATCCTAAACGTCTCCAATAGGACATGTCAAGACAAGACCTCCATGATGAGCCCCACCTCTCTCATGGAGATAGGCACCTAAGTGTGTGTTGCTGGAAGGCACCTCCCCCGCTTGGAATTCTCAGCTGCAGGTCATTTCTTGGTGTTAGGTGTCTAAACCATTTTTGCTAGAGGTGGCAACAGCAGTAGAAGGCAGCCTTCCCTCATAGCTTTTAGTCCAGCAGTTAGAGTACTCACATGAGATAGTGTGATTTTCAAGTCCCCGCTCCACTTCAGTGGGAGAAGAGAGCTGAACAACAATCTTTCACCTCTGAGATGACCGCAATAACCACTGCCCTGAGCACACTTACTAGATTGGGCCCTGCAGGTGAGAGTTAGGGGGAGGAATGCCTGTCTTGCTCCAGTTTGTGCACTGTTCTGGGGCTTAAGACTCTGGATGTCTGGTGCAAGGCTGCAGTGCACATACTCAGAGGCAGAACCATAGGCGCCTGTGGCACTTTCACTGCAAAAATGTAGGTGCTGAGCAATTTTAGGCACTTACTGGGATTGGCAGCAATTGAGTGGGAGATTTGTGAATCCCATTGGGGCTTGATTAAGGGATTTAGGTGCCTAGATACCTAAGTCCTTTTAAGAATCCAGCCCTTGATGCCTGAGACAGAACTTATACAATTAAGAAATGCCAAGTCAGACTCTGCTTTGCTTCTATCCCCAAGCAACACTGAGAGGAGCTCTTCTGAACATCAAGGACAAGGAAGTGTTGATGCAGCCAAGAACTGGATATGACTTTACTTCCCAACAGACAAACAGGAAGTTGTGGTTTCTCTGTTATCCATGCCTGCTGAACAGATGTCCTGCCAACATAACTCCCAGCCCTCACCAATCACCAACATAAGGAAATTAAGTTGTTGGGCCACATCAGTCAGCTTGACCAATTCCTCTTGACCTGGTATGACCAACTTGTAACCCTCATGTGGAGTTTACCAGCTCCTGGTGCTCCAAACTGAGCCTCTCGGAGCCCCTATCAAAAGGACTACAATTATAATGGCGACCAGAGCCTCTACCTCATTTCCAGCCTGCATGGAGTCAGGGATGAGGACTGAAGAAAGTAGAAACCCCCTGCTGAGAACAATAGGGATGCTTTTGCATGGGGTGATCTGGATAAGCAGTCCACTGGACCAATGACAAGCCAGAGCTGAAGAGCCTCCAGTCAAATTGTGTTTTGGAAGCTGAGAGAGAGACAGTGCTAAACTCCCACACCCCACAAAGGGAGTTCTTGCACTGCCATGAGACTTTTAACTACATGGACTAGGCATATTCAGCACTTGCAGTCACCAGAATCCAACAGAGATCTAACCAGCCCCCAGCTACTAAAAGCCAGCTGAGCCCCCCAGTTCCAGATCAGGAAATAGCAAGCCTGGTTGGAGCCAGGAGAGGACCCTGGTCCTCCCGGGGCTGAAGATAAAGTAAGGAAATTTTTGTATAAGCCAGACAGTACTACAGCGCTGCAATACTCCAGCTCAGGACTTGAAATCTCAGCATATCATCCACCTTGAGAAGGTGCCTGGGAGGGAGTTATGGGGGTTGGAGGAGTTGTTAGTGTTGGGAAGTGGGGAAATGGTTTATAATGTTCCCCTTTTTGTATACTGTTATTTTTGGAGTGTCATTTCTTTGCTGGAGTTTGTTTCATTTACTTTGTTGTCCCCTTTCCACTCCTTGCAAGCTAGGATTATCCTTAATCTTCTCAAGGGACAAAACCCCTGTGTATATGGGACAGTGAGGAGTTATCTTACGTGGCAGCACCAGAAAAGAACCCAGGACCCAACCCAAGAAAGGAGAGGGGAGAACCCATTCCAAATATTGGTGAACAAGCACCAGTGGAAGAAAAAGGAGGAGGCTTGTACTACATTTTGGGGATTGAGCTTGTCACAGGATGCTTCATTCACTGCTGACAGTGACCACAGCCTCTTACTGCACCCCCCCTTCTACTCTCAGCTACTGGACTTTATATAGGCCCCTCATGGTCCTGTCCAGCTGAGCTTCCTCTTAATTAAACCTCATTACTCCCTGTCTCCTCCTCCAGGTGCAGCCTAGGCAGTTAATTGGCCCACCTCTAACTACCTTAACCTCTTCAGGCTTTGTGTGGAGTGGATATACCATCACAGGCTACATACTGAACTTGTATTACTCTCCCTGACATGCCTTGTGTCACAGCACTGGTCAAGTGCCTCCTGCTGGACACTCACCCACCTGGTGTGTTTGGGCCCATCTGCTTTTAAGGTTCCATTTGTCTAGCCAGGTTTCAGTCACTCTCTTTCTTGACCTTTCTGGCACAATTCCTCAGCACAAACTCTCTGTATGTTACACCTTCTGGAAGTCAGGCCCTGCTACCCAGCTTCTCTAGGCTCTCAGGACCAGTGCTGAACCCACCAGCCCCCAGGTAACTTTAGCATGCCTTTTCCAGAGCTCCAACCCTGATTTACAGTTTAACCTTTCAGGGACATAGGATACTCAAAGCAAATAGACACAATTTGCAGGATTTCTAAAATCAATTACTCCCTAATTTAGAGAACACAATACCTGTACAACTTTCCCAGCCTCAGTTTGCTCACTACTCCTGCGCATTCTTTGGGATTTGGTCGGAGTCCCCTGTTCTGGACTTCATTCCTCCAGCACATGCTTCTCTTCTTGTTCTGGTCTGTGAGAGAAAGAACTGCCCAGAGCAAAACTGGTCCTTTTGTAAATTTCCATCTCCTTAGTCATAAGACCTCAGGTGATCAGCTACGTACTTACCAGCCTGACACAGTAGACTGGTTCTTCTGGGTGGTAACCAGTTCACTGAAGTAGGCAGGGTCAGCACTAGGTATTTTGCCATCCAGCACAGAAAACGTTTCCAGTGCCCTCAAACTGTGGAACAAACAAACAAAAAAGCAGCTGACCAAGTAATTAGCACTCCCTCAGATGTTCATTTGGCACCCTTGGAAACTGGAGCTCAGAGCAACTGTCCTAATCGCCCAACCATAAGGCTGGCCCTGGAAGTAAAGTGCCTCTGTTTGAACAGAAGATCATCAAGGTTCCACAACACATCATTGTTAGACCTGTGTTAATACCCCTTGGAATTTCAGCCCAAAAATGCAAATACAGCAGAGAAGGTACAATCAAAATGAAGTTTGTAGTTTCAAAAAGATATATATGGAGAGTTCATAATGTCAAACAGAATTCATAAGGTCCATGGTCATCACCTCTACATCAGATTCTCTAAATTGTCATATCTTGTATGACTTCTCCTGTCCTGGTGTAACATACTTTAAACCAGGGGTCGGTAACCTGTGGCACACGGCTCACCAGGGTAAGCACCCTGGCGGGCCGGGCCAGTTTCTGTACCTGTCATGTTGGCAGGTTCAGCTGATCGTGGCTCCACTGGCCACAGTTCACCATCCCAGGCCAGTGGGGGCCACGGGAAGCGCCATGGGCCAAGGGATGTGCTGGCCGCAGCTTCCCACCTCCCGCATTGGCCTGAGATGGTGAACCGCAGCCAGTGGGAGCCGCGATCCACCGAACCTGCCGACGCAGCAGATAAACAAACTGGCCCGGCCCACCAGGGTGCTTACCCTGGTGAGCCGTGTGCCAGAGGTTGCCGACCCCTGCTTTAAACTGATATGACTTCTCCAATATAAGTATAGTGACACTTGTGATTGGACATCAGCCCTACCAAATATCATATGCTGTTATGTTAAGTTTCTGTTTAATGCTGTGCTATGAGAATATTTGAAAGCCATTTAGTAGCCAAGTAGATATTAGGGCAAATTAATATGGCTTCATGCCAGGAAGGTTGACAATAGATGCTATTTTGTACTGGGGCAGCTAGTAAAAAAAAAAAATTAGAGAGAAAAGGAAAAACTTCACATGGTGTTCACTGATGTGGAAAAAGCCTTTGGCCAAATTCCAAAGGAAGTCATCTGGTGGTGTACGGGGGAGAAAATGGTACCAGAATTTTAGGTATGGCTTTTTCAAGTCATGTAAGTAGATTCAACATCAATAGAATTCTAGTGGTGAAATAGATAAACTATCAGTAAAGACAGGAGTGCATCAGGTATCAGCACTGAGTCCTTTCTTGTTTATGCTCATAAATAAGACTGGGAGTGGATGGATCATTACACAAAGTAAAAGCTATTTCCCCATGCTAATTTTTTTCCTTACTGTTACTCACACCTTCTTGTCAACTGTTGGAAATGGGCCATCCTGATTATCACTACAAAAGTTTTTTTTTCTCCTGCTGATAATAGGTCACCTAATAGCTCACCTTAATTGATTACTTTCATTATAGTTGGTATGGCAACACCCATTTTTTCATGACATCTGTGTATATATATCTTCCTACTGTATTTTCCACTGCATGCATTCGATGAAGTGGATTTTAGCCCATGAAAGCTTATGCTCAAATAAATTTGTTAGTCTCTAAGTACTCCTCTTCTTTTTGCTGATACAGACTAACACAGCTACTATTCTGAAACCTATCCTCATTCTGGATATCTTCACAAGGAATATACAGAAGGAGACACTTTGTTTGCATGCTGTTTGTAGATTATATCATTCTAGACACTGAAGAGAAATCTAGTCTAGAAAAGGATCTTGATAGATGGGTTGGAGCTACACAGGCTTAAAAGAAGCAAAGGAAAAACAGAGTATATGGTATGAAATTTTAGTACTTTGAACACTGAAGAATTATTCTTGAAACTATATGGGCAGACAATGCCGAAAACACAAAATTTCAACTATCAAGGTTCCAGAATCCAGGGAACAGGGACAATGGATGATGAAATAAGAGCTAGGATAATAAATGCCTGCTCTAACTATAACCATATACTAAAACTGCAGCAAATATGCAACAATCTAAAGTACAAGGAAATTCCCTTTGGGATTCTGGTTACAGACTGCATCATCAGCATGGTATAGCAGTAATTCATTATAGCGGTAGTAACTTTATTATTTACATTAGATAGCATGCATCAGTCTGAAGTCAATAGAGCAACATCAAGTCTCACTAACCAATGGTGTTGCTCATTGAACAGAATTTTATAAGAGCTGTTAAGCTCCTATCACTCTGTCAGGTGGACTTGATGTAATTCATGCATCCTGGCCAGCAGTGGGGAGACAACCAGCTTGTGTGAGCAAGCACTAACTAGATGCATGCTTGCAAGGATTCAAAAATCACTGAAAGGGCATTGTGCAGTCAACTTTGTGAAGGTATCAGGCAGCATTGGTTTGTACAACACACTGTATATTATCCAAGGTTTACAGCCTCCAAATTCCTGACTAGCACTACACATCAAGTACAGTTCAGATTTGCTGGCCCCCCTACAGGCTGCCTCCACCCCCAGCAGTGATAGTGAGGGACAGTGCCAATGCTCCTGACAGAAACAGTGCCTGGCCCCTACACAAAGGCAGAAGGGAGGGGAAACTGCTTGTGCCCCCACTCCTCTCGCAACTGCACGGGGTTGGGCACAATCTGGCATAATAAAGACTTCAGTTAACAAACCTTTGAAGTAGGAGGTTGAGTCATGCCATCCGTGAAATCCTCATTTTTCACAGTTATGAAAATGTATCCCCGTGCCAGTCTATTCCATTGTTTATTCACTGTTTTGGCATGGCAGTGTAGGGGGATGGATGTCAATCGCACAACAGTCTGCAAGATGCTGACAAACAGTAGGTGAGGCTGGTTAGATATCTCACAGAAAGGGGAAAATGTTTGCTACCACTGTCCTTTTAAGAATTGTGTCCTTTTGTATCTTGGCTTATGTGTCAGAGTTACGTGGGAAAACAATGCACAATGAACAGGTTTTACTGTGCCCAACAACACTGTTCCTACTTCAAACAGAATTAGATGGGTTGCTTTAAGAAAGAAAGAAAGAAAGAAAAAGAGCTTTGAACTAAGAGAATGAGTCATGCATCTGGAATTATATAAAATGTATATTTATGCCAGAATCTCATTATTCAGCCACTGTTTTGGCATGCCAGTTTAATGAGAATGTCAGTTAACCACAGAACTATGAAGAAGATGCAAAGAGGGATGTCCCTTGTCTGTTTGCTCTAGCAATAAAGGATGTGTAGTCACGGCACCAGTGCTGGGAGAGAGCTCTTCCATTGCTGTAATAAAATCACCTCCATGAGGGCCATAGCTCCCAGCGCTGGTGCACTGTCTACACTGCCACTTTACAGTGCTGAAATTTACAGTGCTCGGGGGGTGTTTTTTCACACCCCAAGCGAGAAGGTTGCAGTGCTGTAAAGTGGCAGTGTAGACAAGGCCTTAGTCATTGCACTACTCAGCATTGCAATGCCTAGGTCCTTTTTTGTGAATTTAGCCTTGCTCCCCATGTAACTCAACTGACTTCAAAGGGGCTGAAAGACAGCAGAAAATTTGGCTGTTTTAGTCTAAGGGTTGTATCATATTATTCTGATTACTGCCCACAAGAAAACACAGTATTGGTTAAATCAAAGTTTGAAGCAGTTCTATAGATTATTTCCCCTACACTATGAGAAACCTTGGTTGTAGTTTTATGTTCCCGAAAATTTGTTTTTCCTTGTGTAAATGGTAAGCATCAGGGCATTGACCCCGCACCATCTTTTAAATGTACCGATCCAAGACTGGATCTGTTTCACACAATAGGGCATTGTAATAAGATCGGAAAGTTCTGAGTGCCAGTTATGAGCGAACTGGGAAAATTTCCCTCAGGGACAATTCAAGTCTCTTTGTGATTGTGCCTGCTGGCCAATAAGACAGCCTTGATCTTAAAATGAGGATTACAAACTGGCATAATCAAGGCCCACTGTTTGTGTGGCTCAGATGTTTTATGGATAGTTACAATATCAGTATCACTGTAATCTCAGTCAGTTATGCCTGTGTTATCTCAGCTGAGGGGGACCAGGTTTACCTTATCCTCCCTGTGATGGACTGCATGCCATCAGCGGGAATCATGTTTATATCCATCAGTGGTTCTCAAACTTATTTGATCAGGCCCCCACTTCTCAGTGTCTGTAGTCATTTACACACCCCACAAGTACATATACTGCCACCCAACTCTGAAGGCAGAGTGGAGAGCAGCAGTTGCTGGCCAGACACCCAGCTCTGAAGGCAGCGCTGTGCTAGCAGCAGCACAGAAGGGTGGCAATATGAAAAGCAATATCAGTTTTCATAGCAGATTTAGCGCCCCATTGCCACTCTTACTTCTGTGCTGCTTCTGCCACTCCAGGGCTGACAGCAGAAGTCCAGCCGCCTCCAAGTGAGGGATTCATGGAAGCAGACTCTGAGCCTGGGCTGCCTCCCGATGAGGGATTGAAGGGTGGAGAGGAGGAAAGCCTGGGTCTGGGTGGTAGGGCTCCAGCTATCAGCCCCAGGACAGCAGGATTCCAGCTATCCCCTTTATCCCCGCCTCCCCAGTGTGCACAGCCCTTCAGCATGAGCTCCAGCCACCTGGGGCTGACAGCCAGAGCTCTTCAAAAAAACACAAAGGCATACAGATCACGCTTCCCTTGACAGATTCTGGCACCTCCCTAGGGAGGCCCGCCCCATAGTTTGAGAGCCACTGATATAAATAAATACAGTGTGTACAGTATGTACAAAATAATCTGAAAAACTAGTTTGAGCACCTAAGTATTCAGGTAATGAATCAACGCATTAACCCCTTGAGAAAAGCTATCAAAGTCCAAATAGAATGTACCTCATCCAGAACAATTTGTATTACCAATGGGCATACAAATGAGTACTTAAAGGTGACGTAAATCTACCAAAATATATCTATTAACTGGAAGGAAGTCGATGGGATAATAAATTTAATTGCAGGTGTTGAAATGGAGAAATAATGTGCTAATATAAAATCACATCTAGAAGGGTAATGAAGATAGTCACATCTTCACTTCTTCAACTATCTAGAGTATAAATACACAGGAAGACCAGATAAAGGAGCAGAGCTTCACTGACACCGAGAAGTGTGATTCAGTCTCTGAGGGCTTTTCTCCATGGTGCAGTAATGCATGCTATGGGAGTGCAGTTTTTAAAACGCACTAATGTGTGGTGCATTAACTGGTCCGGGTAGACCCTGCTGGTGTGCACAAAAGGTTCCCAACAGTGACAGGTTTACAATGGCGCTAGTGGTGACATGGAGCCAGGCCCATGCTCATCTGCTTCCCACCATCTGTGGGATCCCGCCTGGGACTGGTGCAGAAGCCTGGCCAGTCCCGGCCAATTGGGGGGGAAAGTGTCAGGGGCTTGGCTGGGACCTTCCAGGCAAGTGTGTCCTGAGGGAGCCCAGCTGGGGCAGGCCCTGGCCTGGCTGATTTCGCCATCATCGAAGTGATTCCCTGCCCCAGGACCAGCCCTGGCTACACTGCTGGCTCAGCCCGGAAGACACAATCGCCCACCAGCAGGGCTGGTGCATGCGGCCAGGAGGTAGGGCATGGGGATTTGGGTCTCAGGGAGGCCTGGGGGGGTGGTGCTGGGCTGTGAGGGGGCAGGCAAGATTTGTGTGTGTTGGACACTAGGGAGTGGGAATTCTGTGTGGGGTGCTGGGCAGTTGTGGAGTGGCTGTGGGAAGGGGGCACAGGGGTGGTATTGTGCAAGGCTCTGTGCATTTGTGGGAGGGTCTGGGGGGACACTGGGCAAAGTGGATCCAGGGGTACTCTGGCCATAGGGAATCAGGGAGGTGTTGCAGAGGTGCCGAGTTTCTGATTTCCCCACAGGTGTTTGACCGCCACTCTGCCCCATTTCATTCCTTCCTTAAGCACTCCCCGTCCTTGTTTCACCTCTTCCTGCCCCTGCTCCTCCCTCTGCCCTCCAGCGCCTCTGGCTCACTGCTGAACAGCTCATCAGTAGTGGGCAGGAGGCGCTGAGGGTGAGGGAGAGGAGCTGATTGGCAGGGCTGCTGGTGGGTGCTCAGCCCTGGAGCACCCACAGAATCAGCGCTTATGGGGTGTTGTGCAGAGGGGCTGTGTGGTGCAGGATGGGCCCACCCTTGAAGGGAAGGGGCATGCTGGCACCATAGGGCCAGACGGGCCACTGTGTGTCTGGCAACTGCCGGTTTGTAAATAGTACCCTCACACTGGGCCTGGTGGAGCAGGGCCACCCCTGCCATGCTATGATCCTGGCCAGCTCCTCACCCTGGGTACCGACCTCCCTGCACCATGCTCCATTGACCCCATAGGGGCCCACAAATACATTTGGCACCGAGCCTGCAAAAGGTTAATCCGGCTGTGGCTCCCAAGTGCATTTTAATGCATACTGCTTCAGACACCACCACGTTAAAGCTCACTAGAGAACCTTCAGTGCACACTGCCAGGATCTACATGGACCAATTAATGCATGACACATTAGTGCTCACTGCTGCACCATGTAGGCAAGCCCTCAGATGCTAAGGGAGACCTGTCAGTATTTGGACATAAGCTCTAGGGGCCTGGTTCAAAGTCCATTGAAGTAAGTGAGATTCTTTCCACTGAATTTAATGGGCTTTGAATCAAGCCCTAGGAATGTAGGACTTACACTTTTGTTTAAATCAATGGTGATTGAAAGAAGCATCCTATGTAAATGAGGGTGTGTGAAGCCTTTGAATCAGAAATGCAGCATTCTGTCTAACTAGGATTATTTTGGAATCAAACCATTATTTTGAGATATTTGCTTCTGGCCATTCTCTCATAGAGGGAAAACAAAGCCTTGACATCAGGGGACAAAGGTGCTCTTCTTTGCCATTCAGTCAAAGACAAAGTCTTTCCATTGACTTCAGTGGGTTTTGAATCTTCCCTGCCCCCAATAGGTGCTGTCAAAGCAGAAACAGAGGAGAAGCTGAAGGAGACAAGAAGAAGAAGTGGAGGAAAAATCAGAAAGAAGAGTGAGACAGAAGAAAGGGATAGAGCTGCACCAGCCATGCCCAGGACAGAATGGCCTGCCATCATTTCATCAGCCATACAGTTGAATAGAACATAAGGAAAATAAAATGCCAGTCTTCTACCAAACCAGTGTTGATAAAATAATTGGCATGCCTTAAAAGAAACTAATTAACACAGTTAAGAGACAATAGGAAACAAAAAGGTAAATTAATTTTGAGCATTTCAAAAGCACTAACCAGCACTACTCAATAGTTTAAAATAGGAAGTGAAGCAGCACAAAGAATATTCCATTGAAACTGCAGGGGGTATTTAAGCAGGAAAAATGTAATTGCTGAAATTGGCAAGGACTGGAGGATACCACTTACACTTCTATAAAATGCTGTGGATTTTACTTAGCAATCATCCCAAAGACAGCATGTTCAATAGAAAATAGCCCCCTAACGGAATGCTGGGGCACTGGTTTGGTTCAGAATCAGAAGGAAAGCTGCTACCCTATTGACTCACCAACATCACTACCTTCTGCACAATGTATTTTCCACAGTAGTCTCCCATCCAATTACCGATCCCATCCATCTCTGCTTGCTTGCAAAATCTAACAAGACCACGGCCTGCAACAGAATAGCCGCAGACCAACATATGAAATATAATACAAATAAATCTCTTCAGGTAGAATAATGAGAGGAAGAACACCTCTTTTCAGACAAGATATGTACTATGAATGTGATGTATGTCTAAATTTTGTGGGAGTTACAGTAGAAAAGACAGGTCCATTTATAAATTAGGGCTGTCTTCACAGGGCTTGTTTTCCAAATGAATCATCCTGTTAACTTGATCGCATTTCTAATTTAAAGTTTAAACATGCAGAAAAATGTACTGTTCTCCAATCTTATCATGTCCAACATCAGCACACCAATCCTCTTCAACAGAAAATGTTCCCTATCATGCCAACTATGAACAGCCCCCAGGCCCATTCTTTAAGACACATTAAGCATTATTTCATACCGTACATTGCAAATATGTCTCATAATAAAACAACATTTAAGAAAAATGCAAAAACTATTTTGTACTGTCAGTGATCTTAACTACCAATATCATCTTACTCAGAAAAAAAAGTAGTGGGTAATTTCCACTTCACTTTTTTGAGTTCCTGATGCAGACTTCAAAACATGGGCTTGATGTTCCCTTAAGCAGGTTCACAAGTGAGAGCAGACTGGTCAAGGTGGCTGAGAATAGTGTATGTCACTATGCTCAGCAACACTCAGATTTCATATACTTACAGTAAATGTCAGATCATTAAATCTAAGGCTCAAGTTTCAATTTTCATTCACTAAAGCTGGCACAGGCTTCAGGTTTTGCTCCCTCAGAGTGAAGCAAGAATGAAGACAATGGAAATCTCCTTGATTATGACTTCCCTTTTGGCAAGATAAAATGGTTATTTACTCTATAATAACTGTACATCTTTGAGCTGGGTTGTTCATGTGTATTCCACTCTTGGTGTTCATGTGCCCTACGCACTCAAGATCAGATTATTTTGGCCAACAGTGCCTACTGGAATCACACCTACACCGTAAGTGCTCTTGCCTCCACCTCCATCCAAAAGTATAAAGGGTGGAGCAGGCCCAACCATCCCTCACTTCATTCACGAATACAGAATCCAGGTGTTACAAGACTCCATAGTAGTGGGGAAGGAGGGTGGGTCATGCAATATGCATAGTCATTCTGAGGAATCACACTTATTGCGGGGTAAGTAACCGATATCTCCTGTGATTGTCCATATATATTCTTTTGCTGGTGATTCACAAATAGTGATCTTATGAGTCAGATGCTCATAGTCTATTTAAGTAAGGCCTACAGGACAGCTCTGCCAAAATGAGTACCACATCCTGACACCTCAACTAGGGAATAATGTCATGAAACATATGGACTGATCCCCAGGTAGCTGCCCTGCAGATTTCAGAGATGGGTACACTTCTCAGGGAAGCTACAGAACCTGCTTAAGCTCTAGTGAAGTGAGCTCTAACTCACATTGAAGAATTTGATCTGCCTAGCTCATAACAAACTGTAATGCACGTAGACACCCACTTAGATGGCCTCTGGATAGATACTGCCTGACCTTTCATCCTAACTGCAAAAGCTACAATCAGTCTCAGGAAGACTCTGAAAGATTCGGTCCTATCCAGATGAAATGATGGAACCTTGAGCATACCCAGGTCATGCAATCTGGGGCCCCTGTGGTGGGAGTGGGGTTAAGGAAAAAAGACAAATGAATCATATGATTCAAATGTCTGAGATTACCTTAGATAAAAATTTAGGATGTGGTCTAAGGGTGAGCTTCTCCTTATGGCATACAATGTGGGTCAGCCATAAGTGCCTGTTATTTCCCCTATTCTCCAGGCTGATGTGATTGCCACTAAAAAGCCATTTTCACAGACAAATGATAATGAGTATAATGAAAGTAGTTCAAAGGAAGGTGCTATTGACTGCGTTAGGACTGCACTGAAATCCCAGGGAAGAGGTTATGCCTGGGAGGAAACATGAATGAGACTCTCAAGAAATCTAGCTACCACAGGGTGAGAGGAAATGGTATGGCCCTGCATAGAGGAGATGGTCAGTTGATCTACTGCCAAGTGTACTCTGATAGAGCTGATGGATAGTCCTGGGCTCTTTAATGTCAGCAGGTACTTCATAAAAGCTAGAATCTGGGTGTCCAGGGGAGTTACGTGGTGTCGCTTTGCCCAAATAGAGAATTTATTTGACTTGGCTGTGTCCCTCCTGCTTTGAGCTAATATTTAGAGCACTTCCACAGAGCAGCTTTTTTCAGTGGTGGTTTGCCAGCCAGCATCCACTGTGAACTGTAACAAAACAGGATCCAAATGCAGATTGTTACCCTTGTTCTGGGAAATTAAGTCAGGAAGAAGCGGTAAGGGTGTCAGGCTGTGAGGAGAAGTTCATCAGGTCTGGGTACCAGAACCATCTTGTCCAGACTGGCAGACCATAATCTTTATAACCTTTATAGAGAGTCCTTAGGACCCTGAGTATTAATGGGATCAGCAGGAAAGCATACAGTATCTCTGGTCTCTATGGAATGAAGAAGGCATCTGACAGAACCTGGGCTTAGATCTACTCAACACAGACCTGAGATATTTCCTGTTTTTACATGTGGCAATTAGATCTACAAATGTGTTGGTAATGGGAATTCCCTACTTAGAATTTCAGATATTTTCTGTGTGCTAAGTGGATTGTTATCTGAAAATATGCATTCAGTATATTGAGAGCCATGAACAAGACCTGGGGATCTAAGGATGGGGTCCAGAAGCTAGAGTTATCATCCTGAATTTGAAGCAGCAGATGAAGGCACTGAGCACCATTCACCCCTGTACAGCAGAGGGACTTCTTCCACTGCTCCAAGATGTGGAAGTGAGTCCACCTCTTGCTATAGCAGTCTTTTGTGAGAGGATTCCCTGAAGAGGAATGGGGAAGAGGCATCTGAAAGAATCTGAAATTGTATGGAATACTTCACCTCCATGGTATCCAAGACCCAAGTCTGATATGATGAAGTTCCAGGCCCCCAGAAAATAACAAAGATGGTTTCCAAAATGAGGGAACGGTAAAGATAATTCCAGATGTTACAACTGCTTCTTCAAGCAGCTAGTCCTAGAACCCACAAGATGCAAGGCAATTTTTTATTTAGTCCTAAATGGAATACAAGAGCTGGTTCAAGAAGTGAATAAAGCTGAACTGCTAGGAAATAGCAACCATAATGTAATTAAATAATGTAACATCCTTGGGGGCAGGAGGAAATACCAAAGAAACCCATCACAATAGCATTTAACATCGGAAAGGGAACTACTCAAAAATGAGGAAGCTACTTAAATGGAGATTAAAAGGAACACTCACAAGAGTGAAATGCCTTCAAGCTGCATGAAACCTTTTTCAAAACACCATAATACAGGCTCAAAGTATATGTATACCCCAAATTTAAAAAAAAATTGCAAGAGGACCCAAAAATGCCACCGTGGCTAAACAGCGTAAAAGAGATGGTTAGAGCAAGGGTCAGCAACCTCTGGCATGCTTTAAAAATTGGAAGTCAAATCCTACTGAGGAAAATAGAAAGGAACATAAATTCTTGCAAGTCAAGTGTAAAAGTATAATTAGGCAGGCCAAAAAAGAAGAGCAGCTAGCAAAAGACTCAAAAACTAACAGCAAAAAAAAAATAAAAAAATAAGTACATCAGAAGGAGGAAACATGCCAAACTGCCATTGGGGCCACTTGGAGGAGCACTCAGGGAAGACAAGGTCTTTGGGGAGAAGCTAACTGAATTTCTTGCATCAGTCTTCACTACACAGGCTCTGAAGGAGATTCCGACACCTGAGCCATGCTCCTAGATTCAGGTGTCAATAGAAAAGCTTTTTGGAACAAATTAATAAATTAAACAGTAATAAATCACGAGGGCCAGATGGTATTTACCCAAGGGTTCTGAAGGAACTCAAATATGAAGTTGAAGAACTATTAACTGTGGTATACAACCTACCACTTAAATCAGCTTCTACACCAGATGACTGGAGAATAGCTAATGTGACACCAATTTTTAATAGGTTCCAGAGGCAATCCTAGCAATTACAGACCAGTAAACCTAACTTTAGTACCAAGAAAAATGGTTGAAACTATAGTAAGGAACAAAATGATCAGACACATAGCTGAATGCAATTTGTTGGGGAACAGTCAATATGGCTTTGCTAAAGGGGGTCAACAAGGATGTGTACAAGGTCCCTCAAAGGTTCTTAAGCAAAGTAAGCAGTCATGAGATAAGAGGGGAGGTCCTCTCATGGATCAGTAACAGATTAAAAGACAGGAAACAAAGGGCAAGAATAAATGGTCAGTTTTCAGAATGGAGTGAGGTAAATAGCACTGCCAGCAAGGATCTAGATGTACAGCGCTGTTCAACATATTCATCAGTGATTCATCAGAGGTTAACAAGAAGTTGCAATGTTTGCAGAGGATACAATATTACTCAAAATAGTTAAGTTAAAAGCAAACTGTGAAGAGTTACAAAGGGAATTCACAAAACTGGTGATTGGGAAACAAAATGGCAGATGAAATTCAATGTTGATAAATGCAAAGTAATTCACATTGGAAAACATAATGCCAACTATGCATACAAAATAATAGGATCTAAATTAGCTGTTACCACTCAAAAAAGAGATATTGACATCATTATGGATATTTCTCTGAAAACATCCACTCAATATTCAGTGGCAATCAAAAAAGTTAACAGAATGTTGGGAACCATCAGGAAATGGATAGATGAGACAGAAAATATAAATCCATGATATGCCCACATCTTGAATACCGCATGTAGATCTGGTCACCACATCTCAAAAAAGATATATTGTAATTGGAAAAGATACAGAGAAGGAAAATAAAAATAATTAGGAGTATGGAACAGCTTCCGTATGAGAAGTGATTAAAAAGACTCGCGTTGTTCAGCTTAGAAAAGAGATGACTAAGGGGAGATATGATAAAGGTCTATAAAATTGTGACTGGTGTGGAGAAAGTTAATAAAAAATGTTATTTATTCCTTCACATAACACAAAGATTAGCAGGAGTGTTGTAAGCAAGACACAAGTAGTAATTCTTCTATTCTACAGTTTCATCTGGGGAGATCAAGGAGTTAGCCTTCAGGATCATATCCTCATGAGGCGAGCCTTATACCTCTGTAGATGTAAGCCTAGAAGGGACAGTAGATAAATGGCTTTCTGGAAGTCTGTATACCCCAGGGAGCCAGTAGGACCAGGCCTGGACATTGTAGAGGAAAGGGGCACGAGACCAGGGGTCCCCATGGTACCATGGGGAATGCTCCCCTCTAGAACCTCTAGGTCTGTGTATGAGATAACAGATCCAAGACTTTCTGTCAGACCAATAGGTGGTGTAAGAGTGGGAGCTTGATGAATGGTTGAGAGGCTATGTTCAGCCTACATTAAGAGACTGATATAAAAAAGAAATATTCTTTCTCTAGGGGTGGAGCTACCCAAACAAGGTTCCTAGGTAGGCTGAACAATAGAGTGAGCTCTTGTTGGTATCAGTAAGGTGCTCAGTACCAAGTGGTGGCAGTGGCCAGTCCCATATGGGGAACTCTCACCACATAGTAGAGCAGAGGTTATTCTGTGTCAGCAGACACTGTTAGATTGCTTGGTACTGCAAAAGATCTCAGTGACAAGAAGGTCACTCGTAAGAAGAGTAGAATGGAGGTTCTCAGCACTAGTGTCACTGGTATCAAATTACTGGACATCAATACTGTATAATCAGTATTCAGTGCAACCTGAAGTTTCTTGGCACATTGGTCAAGAACTGGTCTCCAACAGACTGTCATTGGGATTCATTCCAGATGTCAAAGGAATTTATCCTTTAAGGGAGTGAGGTGAGGAAATCTTTGCGTCTTCCTGCTAGGACCAAAGGAGGGCAATCTGTCTTTATCGTCCCTGGAGGAACAGTTCTCCTTCCTACCACTCTTAGGGGATTTTGTGGATTTGGGGAACTCAGGGTTCAGCCAGAGTTCACTGGAATGCGCCTAAGTAAAAACTCTTCAGTCCCAGGCATTTCCTTGGATCTGAGACAAACCTCATAGAATGGTCCAAAAGAAAATGTTTGAAGAAAGCTCTCTAGCCTTCTGCAGCCTTTTTGAGAAGGAATGATAGACAGGGCATTTCTCTGGGATTTGCCCTTCCCAGAGGCATAAAAGAAGGTACCTCAAGTGACCATCATTTAACAGCATAGTTGCATCACATGAAAAACTTTTGAATTCAGAGACTTCGCTTCAGCCAAAGGACTATATGAGTACCAGGAAAAAAATTCCTTAACTCTAAGAAGAAAAATATGTTTGCATGTTTGTTTTTTAAGCCAAACCTATACCTATACTATTTACACTGATTACCGCTATCGCTAACTAACACCTAACTAAACAGTTACACAAAAATGTTTGATTTACACAGAGGTCAGAGAAGCAGACATTACGGAGGGTTCCATCTCACCACCACAGGCAGTAGAAGAAACAGAGGGCAATCAGAGTGCAGGCATGGCCCCAGCAGACGCTGCAGATCAAAAGAATTGATCTCACATGTATGGGGCTCATACACACCAGAGGTGGACTACATATGGATAAGTATTGTTACTGCATTTGTTTCTACATTTCATACACAAAACTAGGATAATAGAATGTTACAGTTGCATGGATAAATATCTCAGGTCAGGAAATGCTCTCTAGTTTGTATTCAGTGAAGTATGGTCTTTAATGATGCAATCACATATTACTTCTCAATAATGCAATATAATATCTTACAGTTTAAGAAATATTATGTGATCATGTCATTACAGACTGTATTGAAATACACACATGCAGAGGACCAGAGTTAAGATTGTACGTGTAAATTTAAATTTGGCATTCCCTGACTCCCGAGTGCCTAATGAAGCAGACTTCATGTTGGAATACCTAGATATTTTGTAAAGAAAAATTATGGGGGGAAAAATACATCACAGCCTGATTTGCATTTACACTAAGGTCCCTTTACACAGTGTAAAGGAGCTATAAAGAAAATGTACAAAGATAGGTAAGTATTCTTAGCCTAGTTTTACAGCTGTGGAAACCAAGATGCAGTAATCCAATAGCAGGTGAGGGGTAGAATTCTAGTCTTCTGAGTCCCAACCCTGGCTCAGTCCAGTAGACCACAGCTCTCCTTTTCCTTTTATCTCATTGAAATAAAGATAAGTTTTGAAGACCTGAGAAATTGTCATTTTTATTAATCATGTTTATTATTATACTTCCTAAGGACCAACCAAGAAGATGGCCCTATTCTGCTAGGCACTGTACAGGCACAGAGCAGCAGAAGTAGTAGACGGTCCCTGCCCCCTGACAGCTTACATTCTAAATAGACAAGACAGAAACAGATATGGGGGAAGGAGTCTAACACACAAGCAGAGTGAACAGTGTGATGGCAGCAAACAGTATGTTTGTGCTATGTTTGGGGGGAATGGGGAGTTTAGTGAGGGGGATAAGCTAAATGGAAAAAAAGGGGAACTGAAGCTGGGTGAGGAGGACAGGGTAGGGGAGAAGAGGATAAGAAGGGAAGGTGCAGAGCGAATCTGAGGTGAAGAGACTGTGAGGAAGGGAGAGGGTCGGAGCAAACAGCCAATCAGCACAGAGCAGAGAAAGTTCAGTCAAAACCATGGAAAGTTATCAGTAGTACCTTTCCTGTATAATAAAGTAGGCTTTCCCCCAAAAGTTCAGTCTGTTGCAGAGCTGGCTGGTTTCACAAGAACCAGGATCCAAACATTCATGAAAGCCCCTAACTCCTTAAGGGGTTTCCTCAGTGAATCGATAGAGGGTGCCTGTTATACTGAAATAGTCTTTTGTCTTTATTTATAGCAAGGGCAATCTCCTGCCAGCTATAATGTTCTTTTTCACCTCCAAGTCGTTTCAATTGTTTGCATTTGTCTTTGATGATTTTCCATTGGCTGTTCTGAGTTGTGACAAGGGTAGACAACAGAACCTTGCATTACCTCAGCAGCTGACTAGGAAGGGGTGACAATTCCCTCCTGCTTGAGTGGGTCATCATTGAGACCACATTGCCTCCTGGTGATTAATTTCTACTCCAAGCCCATAAAACAAAATTTCGATATAAATACATTATTCCTTAAATATTACCCATATATACACCTTTGAATGATTATGAGTCTGACAAGTTACGAGTTTCTGTAGATACATTAGATATTATTCTTTATGGGTAAATATCCTATAAGACATGTTTGGTGTAGTGAATTTGTCAGGACTGAGGTGAGAGATGTTGCAAAGAACAAGAGCCCTTTGCCAAGGGGTCTGTCTATTGCAAACAGTGTGTTTGCCATGGTACTACGCAGGCTGAGGTCTCTGTATACTAAATACCAGACCTTGTTTAACACTGTTTAATGTTGGACACAGCTTGGATTAGGTTAACACCTTTATTCCCTTGTGGCATTCCCCTCTGGTGGTATCTGGACCAGTGATCTGCTAAGCCACTCCAATCCTTGACTCTGGGAGCCAGCTTTACCCTGCTCTGCTGTGACAATCCCACACAGCTTTTAGCATGTAAGCTGCTCCTTGGATTGTGCAACCAAATGACACTAGCCAATATCTCTGGTCCCAAACACAGCCCTAGGCACCTGGGTGTCTTGCAGTCTCCAGTTATGCCTGATGGACGCTGCAAGGTTATACGAGTTCAACAATTTAACAAAGAAATTGATATGTAACAGGCTTGTTATCCCAAAAGGAGTCTCTGACACACTTCAAACCAAACTCACTGCTTCAGGTAGAATAAACAAACAGATTTATTAACTATGAAAGATAGATTTTAAGTGATTATAAGTCAAAGCATAACAAGTCAGATCTGGTCAAATGAAAAAAGCAAAATGCATTCTAAGCTGATCTTAACACTTTCAGTGCCCTTACAAACTTAGATGCTTTTCATCACAGGCTGGCTGGTTGCTCTTCAGCCAGGCTCTCCCCTTTGATCAGCACTTCAGTCACCTGATGTAGTGTCTGTTGATGTAGGTGAAAGAAAGAGAGAGAGAGAGAGAGACACTATGGCAAACATCTCTCCCTTTTATCATGTTCTTTCTTCCTTCTTGACTTTGCCTCTCCCCTTCAGAGTCAGGTGAGCATTACCTCATCACAGTCCCAAACTGACCAAAGGAATAGGGGTGACTCAGTCAAGAGTCCAACAGATCTTTTTGTTGTTGCCTAGGCCAGCGTCCTTTGTTCCTGTAAGGCTGGGCAGGGTTTGTCCCATACGTGCCCTGATGAAGTGTGAACTGCCTCTCTGCTCTTGGAGAGTTTTTGCCTGGTCTTGTTTTAAGCCATGAGGATACATTTTCAGACTCATAACTATATACATGAAATTATAACCTATACCATTACTGTAACAAGAGTTACAATAACATCACTATAACAACAATGCTCAGTGCATCATGAGGCTTCCAAAGACACCCAACATGACAAACTTTGCATTGGATACCACACAATCATTTTATAAGGATGAACATGGGGGTGTAGGATATTCCCATGAGATACTGCAAGTCACACCCCTATATTCCATCTAAATTAATACAGGTCCCTGCTTTGGCTGCTTCTGCAGCTGCTCCTGCTAATTCACTGGGCTAAGTGGAAACTCCCAGAAGGGGTCATAGAGCAGGAACACCAGTAGCCAATAGCCATAAACCTAACCTTTTCCTAACTTAGTTCCATCCATAACAGTAACAGGTATGTTTGAAGTTGGTTCCTCAAACATAATTAAATACAAATTATAAAATAGGCTGCTAATGGCTGAACAAGAAATCCTCTTGGTGATAAACTGGCTTCCAGAAAAGATGTGAAAAGCACATTAGATTGAAATTATTTATTTTATTTATTTATTTATTTATTATAGGATTTAAGAGCCTTAATCATGCAAGGTGCTGTATAAACATGAAAAAGGCACTTCCTACCCCCAAAGACCTTACCATGAAAGTATAAGACAAGAGACAACAGATGGATACAGACCAACAAGGGAACACAGGGTAACAGTGGGATACAATTGATCAGCATGACAGGTAGGGGTCTCTCAGCATACTAGAAGTTTAGCCATTGTCAAGTTTTTTGTAGGCCTCACAACAAAGACAAGTTTTAGGAGAGATTTGAAGGAGAATAATGAAGTGGCTATGCAGCTGTTTACAGAGAGCTCCTCCCAAGTCATGAGGCATATTCTCTGGGAACTCAATAGAGCTAGCAGTCAGTCACCAAGTTTTAAAATAGGCAATAATATATTAATATTGGTTTCATAATCAAAACATTAATGTCTATAACAAAATTATAACTGTTGCTACTTATCTGTGGATAGGACAGAGAACTCAAGGTTTTATCTGATGCTCAAAAAAATGAACCTCAAGCATCAACAATTATCAAAATTATCAAAAAATGAACCTCAAGCATCAACAATTATCAAAATATTCAAAATTATCAAAATTATTCAAAATAGCTGGTACAAAGGTAACGAGGAAGCCTTAAGAGAGCAATCACACCATTACTTCCTTTGAAGAAATGTGGTCCCTGGTTAGCATTCATAGAAGCAGATCATTAATGTGCCATACAGTAAGTATAGTTACAAATGTTATCATGAAGATTGTACATGGTTCATTCTGTCTCTACAACTACCTCTGGCTTGCCATTGTGCTTTATACTTACTTATATATAGATTCCTCGTGCTTTATACTTATATACTATGGTATATACTTATATACCACTTATATACTTTATACCACGAAGCATTCCTCGTGCTTTATACTTATATATAGATTTGAACATGGCTGACGAAAAGGTTATAGGTGGAAACACTGGCATTAATTATTTTCTCTAAGTCTCTCTCTTCTTCCTTGCATTAATCCCACCAAATGGGATCCACTCTACCAGTCTTCTCCTTCCAAAGTGCTCGGTTCAGTGCCATATCCTTCATCATACCACATGCTAACATGTCTGTGTTTGTTACATGCCACGATTTCTTGGTCTTTTTCCTTCAAACTTGATCTATTGGACTCTCTTACTCACATAGTTGTCAGCAGGGCTTACATTCTCATCAGTTATTTCCTGGAGCCTGCCCACTGCCCCCAGCCCCAACATGCTATAAAAACACCAGGGCCCAGGCTTCAGCTATGGGGCAAGGGGGGGAGCTCAGGACATCCTCTCTGTGATGGGCTGGTGGGGCTTGGGGCTTCTGCCCTGTGGGGCAGCAGGGCTCCCGGCTTCAGCTCCCAGTGGGGAGGAGCAGTCTTGGGTTTTAGCCCCGCAGGGTGGCACCAGGGCTTCAGTCCCATGTGGAGGTGCCAGGGCTCAGGGCTTCTGCCCCACAGGAGGCACTAAGGCTTGAGGCTTCTGCCCCACAGAAGGCCCCAGGGCTCAGGACATCAGCCCCATGGAGCACACTGGGGCTTGGAGCTTCAGCCCATGGGATGCGCTAGGGCTTGAGTCTTCTGCCCCACGGATTTAAAAATATTTATGAGAGCTCCACTCCAGACATCTTCAGATAAATTTAAGCCCCGGTTGTCAGGATTGTGATTTACATGACCAAACCATCTGAGCCTGCATTTCTTCATTTTTGAATTTTACTTTGAGCATTTCTCTAATATACACATACTTGATGTGGTCTTTCCTGCTTATGCCACACATCCATCTCAACATTTGCATTTCTGTGGAACAGATCGTTTGCTCATGTTTCTTCTTTGTTGCACAATAATCATCACCAGACACTAAAACTGGATATACCACAGTTTTATAGACTTTTATTTTTAATCTTACTGGTGTCTTCTTGTCACATACATCCAATACTTACCTCTCTCTATTAGAAACAACCTTTTATTATCCTGGGTCTAATTTCATCCTCCACTTTGCCATTGTTCTGGATTCTGGAACCCAGACACTTAAAACATGGCATTTTGGGTATTCTCTGCTCAGATCGTTTCAATGATAATTCTTCAGTGTTCATATTATTAAAATTTCATACCATATACTCTGTTTTACGTCAGCTTTTTTTGAGCCCATGTTTCTCTGGCATATTTCTCAAAGCCTATATATTACTTATATATGTTTATCTCAATATTATGAGAATAAAAATTCATTTTAAAAATGATTATTTCCCCTACTCATGTCAAGATCTGTTGATAGGAAACATCCTTCCTTCTAACTTTATGTGAAAGGAAAGAAAAGATGTGCATGGGCACATGCTGGGACAAACACATTAGATATGAGCAGGGCCTGTTGTAGTTCAAGATTATAGAGAGACGTAAAGGTCTTTCCACAACAGAGCCCAGACATTTAAGAGAACGGTCATTTAGTTGCCCTACTCTCCCTCCTAGAACTCTTCAGTCATGCAGTCCTCAGAAGTAACACATGAAGACTTCCATCCAAAGCGATTTTCTGTGATGATAATAAAAAATACCGGTATATTGTCAAGAGGTCCTTACCTGTGTTACTAATTTAGGACCAGATTGCAACACTCTTACACTGACTACTCCACAAGTAGTTTCACTGAAATCAATGGAACTTGTTGTGGACTAAGGTACTATTCAATGAAAGTTAGGGTATCACAATCTAGCCCTTAGGACTGGTCTATACTGGGGGGGGAAATCGATCTAAGATACTTCGACTTCAGCTAAGAGAATAGTGAATAGCGTAGCTGAAGTTGAAGTATCTTAGTTCAACTTACCTGGCCGTCCTCACAGTGGCAAATCGACTGCTGCAGCTCCCCTGTCAACTCCACTTACTTCTCCTGCAGAGGTGGAATACAGGAGTTGATTGGGAGATCGATTTATCACTACCCGATCCGGTAGGTAGTGTAGACGTGGCCTTAGATGATCAAAAAAATCTAATTTGTCTCTCTGGGTTTTTAAATCTGTTTAATTATTTTATTCACACAGCTTTGTCAGTGGAACTTAACATCAATAGGACTACTCATTTAAGTAAAGTTAGGCACATGTGCAAGTATTTAGGACCAAAGCTGATTATTTCCACTTTTCTTCTAGTCAGTTTAGCTTTCTAGTTCTCAGCTACTAGTCCAGTGTCATTGTGGATTTGATTTAACAACACTGCAAGGGTATAATTAAATAAAGAAAGGAAAATGTTTTCATACTTTTTAAAAAACATGAATGAAAACATTTCTGTTCTTTTAGGTTCTATAAATACTCCTCCACTATTTAAAATAAAAACAAACTAAAACCTAAATTTGGGAACAAAACTGAGTTGACAGGCCTCTTAATGTTGTTTTCCTGTAAGTGTCTGGCATTTTGCTTCCTCTAACTCTTAAACTGGTGCCAACGTCACAACAGGGAGTGTTTACCCAAAGCAGCATTTTCTGAAATTACTCTGGTTTCAATTTTAAAAGTTTTAAAAGTCTTCAAAAAACAACTTGAAGTAAAGTACTTCCTTGTTTATTGTTGGGAGAGTGTCTTTTTAAGCAACAGAGGGGTAGCCGTGTTAGTCTGGATCTGGAAAAAGCAACGAGTCCTGTGGCACCTTAAAGACTAACAGGTATATTGGAGCATAAGCTTTCATGGGTGAATGCCCACTTCGTCAGACACATGTAAGCATTTTAAGCATCGTACTATAGATGGAACCACAAAAATATTGAGATGCTAGATAAGGTTGTAGTCAGTACACTTACATCTTTTATATCTTTCATTCTGAATAATTAGCATGAGTATATTATGGAACATTTTGTACTTTTGATAAACTACAATGCCTAATACACTTCTGCAAATAAAGATCATATGTAATATTTACACACACTTTTTTTTGTACGTGGCATTAGTTTGTTGTCTTATTCCTAAGTGACGGTTATAGTTTTAGGTTGATCGGAAGAAACATAAGAAATTACAGTGTAGGAATCAAATACTGCACTATCATCCAAACAGTGGTCCACTCAAATTAGTGCTGAGCTACAATAGTAGTATAATTTGTGGAAGTTTGCACTGCCGATGCTGGCTCTGTGGATAAATACAAAGAGGGTTTAATTCTCCAGTGCTGCCATTTTGGCCCTCTCACTAACAGAAAAGTCAAAGAAAGAAAGAAAGAAAGAAAGAAAGAAAGAAAGAAAACTGGCCTTTTATATGTGGGTGTAAGTTCCATTCAAGTCAGTGGAAGTTATGCTGGGTGTTTGTGAGGCTCCATAGGTTATACTATATTTTATACAGAGAAAGAAAAAGCCCACTCTTTCCCTTGCTATCCTTGCTACTAAAGACTTATTTTTCATAATATAGTATCCTATATTATTAACAACTTGTTTATGTTGCATATACTTGTAAAGGTTCACAAGCTTTGTTATTCTAGCTGTCATCTTTTTTAAAAAAATCTTCTAGTATATTTTTTATGTTACAGTTTCATGATTCATTCCAGCTTGGCTTCAGCACAACATTTTTCCACCCACATAGGAAAGCATGCCAAGCCTCTGAGCTTTTGCAATATTCTTTTGTAGTATTGCTTTTATCGAGCAATCAAGTAAATATTAATATAAGGTTTTTTTCTAAAGGAAAAGCACTCTTCGCTGCCAACTGCACAACTTGCTCTGTGATAATATAAAGTATCAACACGTAGCTTCTTTCAAGAATTTAACTAAGACATTCCCAAACATCTGTAGCTTGAATCTGCTCATGGCTATGGATACAATATCCAAGACACATTTAATTTTTTGTCAAATCGGTTGTTCATATTGATCACAGCCCAAATCTTTCTCATCTTATTCATGTGAGGTTTTCCACAGTTATCATTGAGTCTCTGAGTGTGAGTAAGACTTGGTCTATACTTAGAAGTTTTATCACCATACTTATGTTGCTTAGTGGTGTGATTTTTTTGTTGACATGGCTAGGCAGGTAAAAGCCCTAGTGTAGACAGAGTTATAGCTGTATAAAAGTGTTTGTATCAGAAAATTCCCAAAACTGGCATGAGCTATACTGGTATAAGTTATAGCAATATAACTGTGCCTACATTAGGAGTGTTTTGCCAGTTTAAACTAAACCAGATAAATGTAAACCTTCCCTGAAGAATCAGGATTTGGCTCAAATGCATTAAATGCCTTTAAAATGGTGTTCTTGGGTGGGGAGGAGGGGAAAGTTCCAGTGTCATAGGTTGGTTAACACTTAGCTAAAGTAAGAGATAGGATTCAATTCCACAATACTTACTCATGATGAATCACTCTTACTCTCATGACTTGTCCCATTATGGGACGACACATAGGAGTGCAATGCAAAGTAAGGGTTGAAGAACAGGGCTCACACCGTACAGGTCATAGAGCAGATAAGCATTTAAGTCATGCTTCGAAATAGCGTGCCTTAGTCATGTTATAGTTTTTGCATTGTAATAGTCTGTGTTCTACTGGATCCTCCCCAACAGCCATGAGTGGTTTTTCTACCCATAACTTGCTGTTTCCCACTATCAGACCTGCGAGGTAACAAACTAGGCAAGATCCAGGTTCTTGACTAACTGGACAGAACCCTGTCAACACATGTAAATAAGCAGTTCCTTTCCTCTCTTACGTGACACTATCAATACCCAGTTCTCCTTTTTTCCCTGTGAATCAAGCTGTTCTTCATGATACTTGTGCTTCTTTACCTCCTTCTTTGCATTTGCTTTGCCATCCTCTGACTCTAGAACTGAAAACATGATTTGTATACTTGCTTGTTTACCCGATACACCTCATTCTCTGCTGCTTACAGAATCTCAGCTTCTGTAAGCTGTTCTATGGCTGCAGTGTCAATACGCATGCTCAACAATCACTGTGCTTGTTTGGTGGATAAACAGAGGACTTCATTTACCAGGTCTGGCATCTTTCAAAAGCTATCAGTTTAAATGTTACAAACATATATTTGGTTAAATTAACATGCAAGTCTCAACATCTTCCATTCACAGCTGCCCCACTCCCTCAAATCTAGATGGCATGGGTACGTGACAACCCTGGAAGAGTTATCAGCTCTCAGAAGGCACTCGCTAGCAGTGTCTTGACTTCTGAATCACACATTAACCAATAAGAATTTGTTCTGATGATGTAATGTTTGTAATTTACAGTGATATCATGTCTAGCATTTGTGGGAAAAATTCTGTGAAAATTGGTTTCAACCGGTCTCCCCAGTTTGGAGATCTTTCCAGGTCTTCTGCTCACACCGTTGAATTAATCTCTCTTAGTAAACAATTATTTCTAATTCTCTTTCAGATTCTGTCTAAACTTTTACCCCAAACAATCTGTCAAACAAGCAAAGTGACTTACTTCTCATCACTACATTCTAACTCAATATAAAATTAACTCCCTGGGACTGCAGACAAATATATTTATCTTTCTAAATTTTCCTTTGTCTTGCATTCTGAAAAAATGTGAGTGTTTTTTAAGGCTGTTACTTAAAGATTGCACACTGGGAACTTCTTATGATTACTGGAAACTAACTAATTATACCAGATTAATAAATTTACTAAAATAGATGTGCAGTGTTTAGAGCACTTTTAGATCTTTAGATGCAAAGTGCTATGTAGGTGCCAACTATTATTATTATCCATTTGACTTGAATGAAGGCCTTTCACTGAAGATCTTAAACAATTACTGACAAATTCTGTAATGGCATTTTGCTCCTCTCCCCTTTCCCCCACAGACAAATGAGCAGGACCAAGACTGCCTCATCACTTTCCATTCTTTCACTCCAACAGTGACCACTCTTGAAAAGTCAACATTTATCAACTGTTGTAACACCTCAACATATGAAATAAGTAGTTGTTTTTTTAATTATCAGTATAGAGGGATAGCCTGGTATTCAGATATCCCCATTAGCAAATATTTACTTTCTAATACCATCGACTGTATATCTAGCAGTGTACAATAAAATACGCATGCATGACTAGAAGAAATCAATACAGAATAATATAATCAGACATTCTGAGCATGCAGAAAGACATCATTCTGCATGATGAACTCTGACTTGCATATGACAGTTACAGAATGGCCATCCTTGCCAAATGTCAAGTTCTTGCCACTGCATAGAACAGGTTGGGCTGCTTAGTTCAAAAATACCTCGTCTGGATGGTTTCAGCACATTGCATGTTAATCTGGTGCTCACAGTGTCTACCTAAATGTTATCACAAAAAATATTTCTCCCTTATACAACCTATGGGTCCATTCCTGGTCAAATAAATTGGCACTTTCTAATGCTCCATTGATCATGGGATCAGACTTTATAGGTACAGTACCAGCAAAAGGGCCTCTCATGAGGATCCTTCTGCTGAGGAATATCGTGTGTAAATTATTCTCTTTAGTTCTACATAAAAATACTATTCAAAAGTATGACTGATTACCTTGGAAAAACAAACCACAGTGAATACACATATAGGGTTCTCTGAGATGCATTCCCAAACTGTAAATCAGTTAAAATGGATTGGCACATACTTATCAAAAGGTTAATCAAGTCATGACATGTTTTCATTTGGTTTAACAGTAGATACTCTGTAACACCACACATACAAAACATTTTAGTTAGACACTACCAGGACACACATTACCGGGACTGGATTATTCTCTTGGGCTGCTGCATTAGAGCAGTTCCTGCTCTGAGGGGAACAAATGCTCTAAGATTTTTTTTTAACTGAAAATTGAATCAGTTCATCATACTGGTAACTGAAGATATCTACAGTGGTCAGTAAATCCTTTGGAAAATAGCCCCAGTAGGTTGAAATATGTTGCCACTTTGATTATGATGATTTAGAACTTTTTCAAAGCTTGTTCGCTGCACTTATTTAACACTTCAGTTTACTTGCGCATCTAAAGATCAAATGGGTTGCAGTTCATGCATTGACTTTGTCTTACCACTGTACACCCCCCGCTGCTAACAAATGTGTAGGTCCATGGATTTTCTCTTCATTTTCTATTACTTCATTCACTCCCACCACGTAGGGGATCTGACTGGACCTCTTGCTACTGAGCCAGAAGAGGCTGCAAGCACTGTAAAAGGGGGGCAAATTCACAGTTCATAAGAGAAAGAAAGGGAGTGCTTTATTCTTCAGTAAAACATCTACAGGTCTCAAGGAATGGCCTTAATAGGCTCTGTAAGGAAGCTAGTTCCACCTCTCTTTGAGCAGTGAAACCTCTGAGGGATTTTTTGGGGCAGTTTGGAGGTCACCCTAAGTCTAAGAGGAATTCGGGAAAGTTCAGGGTCCAGATCATAATGATTGGGGTTTCTTTTAGATACTTATAACATTAAAACATTTTCCTGTTACACAAGGGTTTGACTCAGAATATATAATCAGAAATCCATAGGAGTGTCAAGTCATGTGATGATGCAGTTATGATAATGTCCCATCTTAGGATGAAGTAAATGGTTAAATTTTCATTGAAGCAGGTGAAAAAAGAAAGACGAATAAAAGAGAGTCAATGATGAAGTTGCTGAATAAAACTAAACTCCTGCATTTCTTTGGGGTGTAGTTTGACCTCTGTGCATATACACGTCACCAGAGCTACACTGGTGTACCGTATGGTATCCCATTCTGATGTACAAGATAAGCTAACTTACCAGTAATAGATGTCTGATCAGTATTAATGACTGGGCCTTCACTAAACAGGAGCACAAGACGACAGAGGATACAGACATGTCTAAAGACATTAGATCTTTTTACATTCACACTCCTACTTCACGTGCAGTAGAGTATCTCTGGGATGATTGAACTGCCGTTCATGAACTATTAGAAATCCTTACAATAAAACAGATAAAGTACAATTGATCTGAGATGAGAAATTTCAAGCTCTGGAAACAAAGTTGAGACTCAAAACTATAAAATTGCAGCATTAAATGACTAACTGCAATTGTCTAAACGTGGCGAAGGCACAAGGTAAGATAATCAGATACTACAAAGCCCTTAGATACTATGGTGATATGGGCTATATAAGTACTCAGAGAGATAGAAAACTGGGCTCACATCTATTGTTTAAAAATAATTAAAACAAGGATTGTGGGATGACTGCAGAATTGACCACTTCAGAATCAGCACTGTTAAGAAAGACGTTTATTGATGAGCACATCTCAGCCTCAGTCTTTTATCTTGAAAAGCTCTGGTAACATAATGTAGAGGAAAGAAACTTTTGCTATTGGATATGGACTTGATCCACTTAATAAATAAAATCAAATAGGACAATGCATGAAAGGGTGAGGAGTCAGAAAGGGAACGCAAATGTAGACTGTAAATAAGGCACACAAAGTCAGGGTAATTAACCATTGGTGGATTCCCCACCACTTGAAGTCTTGATATTAAGATTGAATGTCTATCTATAAGATATGTTCTAGCTTATCTAGAATTTACAGACTTGATGAAGGAATCAGTGGGTGAAATTCTTTGGCCTGTGTTATTCAGGAGATTAGATGAAATAGCCGTAGCTGGCCTTAAAAACTACAAACTTATGAAAACACTTAAGAAGACAGAAGCCCAAGTTTTCAAAAGCGCCCACTAATTTGAATGCCATCAACTGTAACTGATCTCCACAGAAGCTGTGGGTGTTCAGCAGGCCTGAAAATTAGGCCAAAGGTGTCTCAAATTGGGCACCTAAAAACTGAGGCATCCAGAATTAGTGGAAAAAAGTGAAAAGGTTGACCTGAACTTGTAGGTTTTGTCATCTTGTTTGGCAAATGCCCTGGTAAAACCTTTGTATTTCACATCAACATTTCTCCATGGACATATCTGCAAACATAGCGACACCAGTGCTCTGCACTAGACTGATGGTAATTTTGCATGTTTGAGAAGCAATCAATGTTGCTTGCACTGAGAGTTGATAACAAGGAAGTTTAGCAACAATTCCAGGTTTGCATGTCTCCACAATGATAACAGTATCAATGACAGAATCACAGATTTTCCCAAACTCCCCAGATTAGCCCCATTAGGTGGAAGAAACGTGTCAAGCTCCAGGGATTAGTGCTGTATTACTTTATGTTGTCAAGGTGCAGTCACATTAAAACCAGAAAGTTAAATAACTCAGACTTGCACCATGGGTGGATAGTTGCGTAACAGGATGTGGGTAGTGATGCCTATGAGCAGAGTCATCATGCAGAAGAATAGAGAGTCCACGTGGGTCACTGTGGAGCTGAGCTGGGAAAAGAAGTATTGCTGCTACTGCTCATTTGTTTGCTGCAAACACAGGCATTTGCTAACTAGGACAGTGTAGTAAACTCACTGTAGATAAGCAAGCCAGCCTGATGCTTTGCAACTGTGAGATGTGAAAATGTTTCCTGACCAGCCTGATAGCAGCACATAGCTGGTCTCAAGACCAATATCTTAACTTGATTATAGTATTAGAATACAACCAAGAAAACAGTATATCCTTTCCTGTTAACTTGTTGTGCATAATACTGTGCAAAATGATAAATTAATGTGATTATCAATTGTTAATTATTTTTATTAATATTATGTCTGATGACACATGGCACTGTTGTCTGTAAGTTCTTCATGTCACAGTTGATCTCCTGAATAGACCAACTCCTTCTACAGACAGAGGGTGGTCTCATTAAAAGAATCAGAAAAATCATCTACTTCTTTTGTGTACAGCAGAGTTCCTTCCTTGTTCTCTGAAGTGATATCTCAGCACAATAGGTCAGGTTCAGAATGAATGTAAGCAGGTGCCATTACCACTGCAGTCTATTGAGGTATGCCTGGGCTTAATTTCTCCCATTGTACATCCACTTCCACCAAGAAGAGCAAACAATTATACCAGTTATCTGTTAGCACAAAAGAGCAATACTAAAGTTTAAATACATGTTTTCTTTCTTTTGTGCAGGTTATTCAAGTTGTGTAATACACAGAGCACTGAGAAAATTAAATATAATTACCGCTTGCTTGGATGGACTGAGAAAGAACATGGAAAACTAAACTCAGCGTTAAAAAAAATTCAACCTCATTACCAGATTAGATTCAAAATTCCTCAGAACAAATAGGCAAAAGAATATTGCATATCTATGACAAGAAAGAAAAAAGGAAGGTCAGCACAGGGTTTAAATGTAGAGGTGGATGACTCACCATGTTTCACACTTTGAAGTGAGTGAGACAAGCCTGTGTATCATATCTCAATCTGCAGAAAACCGGCCACCACAAGCCATCACTGGAAGCCAAACTCTTGGAGTATAAAGGCAATGCTATACCAAACGTGACTGGACATGGGTTTCACTTACACAAGCATCCTGGGAGCCAAGGATCACAAGTTAAGCATCTTTCAGCATTCGAAATACCACTGTTGTCAAAAGTTAATGACTTGGTGTTAAAAATGAACTGTGGGCTGAAGCAGTTGACGTGGGCTTGATGTAACGAGGAGCCAAGTTTCATACCACTATAGGGCTTGATACTACACCTGTAGAAGTCAATGGGAATCTTAATTTCTCTGTGTCTCAATTTCTTCACTGGTAAAATGGGGATAATGATGCTTCTTTACTCACATCTTTGTAGGACTGCAAACTCTTTTGGACAGTGACTGTCTCTTACTATGTGGTTTTCGCAGTGCTAACACAAAATGTCACATCAGTCTTGTTTGGGGCCTGTAGGCAATACTGTGAAAAAAGTTTAGTGCAGACACAGCCCTTGAAATTCATGCAATGTTCACATTTGAAGAGCACAGCAAGTTGAATAGAGTCAAAGTTGGGAACTTACAGGCTCCTCTGGCAAAGCTTGTAAGCTCTTCTGACAAAGTCTGTAAGCGCCACACAGTCTAAAACCTCCTGATATTTTTTAAAAGGAAGTAAAAACAAAGTAAAAAAGTGTAAATCCTGAAAATGCAATATGAAGGTCAAAAAAAGTCAAGAAATGCAATGTTCAAGATCCAACAGCAAAATAAACTGCTACATTGAATGTCTGTGCTATATTTTCTATCTAATCTTCTGTTAAAATGTATCAGAGAGGTAGCCGTGTTAGTCTGGATCTGTAAAGGAAGCAAGAGAGTCCTGTAGCACCTTATAGACTAACAGACGTATTGGAGCATGAGCTTTCGTGGGTGAATACCCACTTTGTCGGATGCATGTCGACGGTATACATGTCGATGGTAAAATGTGTTGCTTAACATTATTGATTATATTATAAAAAACATTATAATACATACAGGATGAGCAATGAAGGCACTGCTGCCAAAAGCTCAGCTTTTTATCATGTGATTTTAGATAAACAAAAAAGTTGAGACTGTGTATTTATGTATTTATTGCATTTAGTGCCCCTCAGTCGTTAACAGAAGCATACTCTAGTTAGTTCTCTCATTCCTTTCCAAAAAACCCCATCAGACAGATAGATACCTTCTGTAGCATGCCTGGAAGGTCATCACCTTCAGGCTATTTCAGACCAACCAGGAAGCGAAAGTTTCACAAGGTACGTCTACACTGGAATTACGTGCCCGTGGCTGGCCCATGCCAGCTGACTCAGGCTTTCTGGGGCTTAGGCTATAGGGTTGTTTAATTGCAGTGTATACATTTGGGTTCAGGCTGCAGTCTAAGTTCTGGGACTTTCCCACCTCACAGGGTCCAAGAGCCTGGGCTTCAGCCTGAGCCTGAACATCTACACTGCAATTCAACAGCCCCTTAGCCTACTCCTCACAAGCCAAAGTCAGCTGGCATGAGCAAGTCATGGATTTTTAATTGCAGTGTAGACATATCCACAGAGAACACCCTGCCAGCTACTCCCTCTCCTTCAGAACTTATGTCTCCTCCATTGTGTAGAGCTATTCCAGTTCCATCTGCATTCCCCAATTTGAGAATAGGGAACATCTCTTGAAATGGCAGAATCTTTCAAAACAAAAGAGACTTTTATAAGTGCGACCACTTAGTCATTTTTTTAAAAGAAGTCTTTGGGCAATTAAGCATTGAATGTAGGGCTGAACAACCTGTTCATAAATCCCAACCTGCCTGGGCATGATCAACACTGAATGTGTTGAGAATGGCCTGAAGCTCACAGATTCATGAAAACCTACTTCCGTGTCTGTTGGGTCTTAAAGAGTCTTAAAGAGCTGGGAGGAGAAGCTTTCATTTGAAAAGATGGCTCAACTGAGCCATTGGAGCTGGGTTTATTTTAGCTCATAATATACAAAGAAGATAAAAATTCATTCAAATAACATGGGTGGCATTTTCGAGTTCTATATACTTTATAAAGTATAATCTCCAGTGTTATGTTCACAGCATACACACAAAGAAGTCGGACACAAAACATAAAAATCATCTTGCGGGAAGATTGCTACATAACAATACTCCATTTCTTAGAATTGAGAATACCACCACATAGGAACCCAGAAACCAAGAGAGACAAAGCAGGCTGCTCCCTTAATCAGAGAGGCACAACTCATCCTCACTTTACTCTAAGGTGTCTCTCGGAGTGCGCAGCTCGTAAACATCCCTACAGAGCCCGGTAGCCTGCAAGCAGGATCAGGAAAATATCCTAAAATTGAAAGTAGCAGTTTACAATTTTAAACATAGTTTTCAACCTGCCATATCCAGGATGCTTCTCAGTCACTCATTGGTACCATTGGTTTCTCATTGTCTACTCAGAAAAAGATCTAACAAACTGTTGGGCGTGGAAAATTTCTCAAAATCTCCTTTTGTGGCAGGCTATGAACTTTGAAAGAAAATGGGGAAAATATAAGAAGAAAAGCTAAAGGCCCTGATTCACCACTGTATTTTACTTAAATCAATAAAGTGACACTAACATAAAACCAGAATAACACAGTGATGAAGCAGGCTCAAAATAGCTAATACTTATTTTTTGAGAAAACTGAATTCTGCTACTCCAAAGTTTGTGTGAAATTTGTCTTATGTAAATCAGCAGTAGCTGCCAAAAATTCAGTAGACTGGTTGCAAACGTTTCCACATGGCTCCCAGTACCATATGTTATAAAATAGCCAAGAATTGAAAATGCACTTTAGGCAGTGGCATGCAAAAGAGTAAACTTAGCCTCATTCTTTACTTTTAGAATGTGCAGTACTTAGTGCTATAACCAGTTTTCCCAGGCCCAGTCTGGAACAGCAGACATGTTTCACCTTGTTGAAACATCATCATCATGGAAAAGCAATCTGGCTAAGTCTTGGTAATGCTTGCTAGACAATCAGGACACCCACACATAAAAAGGATGAAAGGGGGAATTTTTCTATTTTATTTTCCTGCAAAGCACAGGCAAGCATGCCCAGATCTTTCTGTTTGTACCCATGTACAAACACCAGCTCTGATATGTAATAGCAACAATTTGGGCAGGATTTGAGTTAGAAGTTGCCAACAAAGACATTCTTAATTCTAAAGAATGGGATGGATGATTTTAAATAACTAATGTTCCCCTCAGTTTCTCTAAAGTCTCCTTTTATATTGTTTCTTCTGCATTTTCTTTTCTTTCCTTCTGGTTTTACTCACTCCAGTCAATAGCTCATAGTAGCCAAACCAGTGGTGGGCAACCTGCGGCCTGGAGGCCACATGTATCCCATCAGGGTAAGCTGATTGTGGGCCATGAGACATTTTGCGGACATTGACCGTCAGCAGGCACAGTGTCCCACAGCTGCTAGTGGCTGCAGTTCAGACACTCTGGCCACTGCTTCCCACAACTCCCATTGGCTGGGAACAGTGAACCACAGCCCCTGGGAGCTTTGGGGGCCATGCCTGTGGACAGCCAATGTCCACAAAATGTCTTGTGGCCTGCAATCAGCTTACCCTGATGGGCCGCATGCGGCCTGTGGGCCGTAGGTTGCCCACCACTGATCTAGACCAATGGCTTCAGAATGTTTTGGTCAACCTAAAACAAAAATATTTCAGATTTTTCAGTTTTCCAAAACATTTTTTAAAAAAATCATTTAGAATGCACCTGAAACAAGTTGAATTTTTTTGAGGGGAGGTGGTGTTTCGGGTCAGGCTCTGAATAAAAAAAAATTGGTTATTCATACAGTTCTAATCACCTATGCCATTGTGAGTTAAATTATGTGCTATTGGAGGGACCTTATTTACATAATGCAACTATTCAGTTACAGTGTTGCTCCAAATTGTTAAGACACTAAATGTTTAGACCCAATCCTACAACCTATAACAACACCAAGTAGGTCTTTTGAAGTCAAAGGGCATATACAAATGAGTAATGGCATTAGGAGCAGACTCTTCAACTATACACTATGAGTTATGTTTTAAACATTTTTTTCTTTTAATCCTCTAATGCAATTTACCTAATGAAATTATCTACCAAATGGCTTATTTCTGCAGATTCCGTTGTAGGTATTCTTTTATTTATTACTCTTCTACTTTGTTCTTCATGCCAATCAAGGTAAACTCAATAAAGGTAGACTTTCTAATGAACGTAAGGAATTATGTGCAGTTGCAACAGCCAGTTTTTCTAGTTTTTATGGATATGTGCATTTATTTTTACTTGTGCAATTGCCAGACTGAAAGGTTGCAGTGTGTAGAATATGCAGCATTTATTTTGATGTTGTGGAGATTGAGAGAGATAGCTGTATTATTTTTAAGAATCTTGTATGTTCCTCGGTATATCTGCTTGACATTATTCTGTGTGATTACACTGAGTTAAATCAAAGGAAGAGGCTAGGGAGAACAAGCAGGAAACAAAACAACACAAAGACAAGATATCTCCAGAGAGAATACCAAGAGTCCTTAAGAGAACAATGGAGGGGTCGCTTAAGTGGGAAATGCCTACCTACTTGGCTCCAGCCAAGTTAACAGATATGTTCTCCCAAGGCTATAGGAGAGGATCAAAAGAACATGAAACTGTTAAATCCCCTGCCTAGAGAGGAAGAAGAGAGGGAATGGGCAATAATTACTGCTGGAGGTAAGTCTCTGGCAGAGAGACAGTGGGAGAATGCAGCAGTGCAACCTCTGTCTCCCAGCCCAGACATAGCAAGGCTGGGCCGAGTGGAACTTAGCAAAAATTGGAAGTAAAAGATAACGTTCACCAGTAAAGAAATCTGAGAAATCACCAGCCAGAAATTAATCTCCACCAGAATCAGGAGGAAGTGTTAGAAATATTTGGGGCATGTACTCTAGATACCAACACAGATTCCCACATGAAGCAGTCAGGTAGAAACCAACTGATGTGAGGAAATGAGGGCACCCAAGAGAAACTTTAAAAAGAAACCTGAGCAGGAAGGGCAGAATGATTGATCTCAACAGCATAATGCAAATATAAGCAGTAGCAAATGACAGAGAAAATGGAAGAGACTGGATTCCATCTTGTGCACAAATATTTGTGTGAGAAGGATGTAAGCTAAATAATGTAAGACCAGGTATGTAGGCCTTTTGTTGTTTTAAACATTTTCTCTGGTGGTTATGTATCTTTGGGTGAATAAATGATGTATTTTTCAATAAAAATCTGGTGTGTGTCTTTAATCAGCCTCTAGTCAAAGACTCCTGGAGACAAATTTTCTTGTATGTGCCAGGTACAGGGTTGGTCTTGTTTACATGGTTGGGAAAGAGGAGGGCTGCAACCTAGAGATCCAGCCCAAGAGTGGCTGGACTTCAGTGTTCCACTCTTGAGAGGGGTGAAAGGAAGGAAGCCAAGCATGGCATCTAAAGGTTTCACTCAAGAGGGTCTGTAAAGAGGTCTAAAAAGTAGTGCACCCTGTAAACATGACAGATGTTTTAATTGTTACTGTCCAAACCCTGAGTGAGACCTGCGGGTGTAGCACTGACAGACCGTGGTTGTTGGCACTAGGATCGAACCTAGGGCTTCTGGAGCTTAGTGCATGAGCCTCTACCTCATGAGCTAAAAGCCAACTGTCTGATAGCTAAGGCTGTAAAGCAGACTCATTTTAATCGTTCTCAAACTGGTCTCAGCGCTGCTAGATGGGACAGAACACCACATCCAGAACGTGTGTGGTTTACACAGGCACATCAATGCTAATTAAAGTAAAAGAGATGGTCCACTTTGCCAGTAATCTAAAACCAATATATTAATGAAAACACTGCATAATTACAAAGAATTGCAGGGAGCTAAAGTAAAACTAAGTCAGACCAAAAGAAATAGTTATAGTGTTTTCAAGAACAATGAGAAGTCCGGTGGCACCTTAAAAACTAAAAGATTTATTTGGGCATAAGCTTTCATGGGTAAAAACCCACTTCTTCAAATGCATAGAGTGAAAATTACAGATGCAGGCATTATTATACTCACACATGAAGAGAAGGGAGTTACCTTACAAGTGGAGAACCAGTGCTGACAGGGCCAATTCAATCAGGGTGGATGTGGTCCACTCCCAATAACTGATCAGGAGGTGTCAATACCAGAAGAATAAACGAATTATAGATAAAAGAATAAATGGACATAAATCAAACATCAGGAACGGTAACATACAAAAGCCAATAGGAGAACACTTCAATCTCCCTGGACATTCTATAACAGATTTCCAAGTAGCCATACTTCAACAAAAAAACTTCAAAAACAGATTTCAAAGAGAAACTGCAGAGCTACGATTCATTTGCCAATTTAACACCATTAATTTGGGCTTGAATAGGGACTGGGAGTGGCTGGCTCACTACAAAAGCAATTTCCCTCTCTTGGTATTGACACCTCCCCACTGTTTTTGTGGATACAGACTAACACAGCTACCCCCTGACACTTGACAGTGTTTTCAAGCTGTTTCTGTGTATGGACTACATTTAGATATATAGGTTGCCTTACGAAGTGCAAGACCCACTGTTTGTGATGACACTGACCTCATCTCCCATTCAAAATCCCTGTGACAACTTCAGCAATTGCTTATGTTAGGAAAGTTTTATTCCTTTTTTAAGCTGTCTTGTACTGCATTTTAGCAACTAGCAAAGAAGAGGAGCCGGCATCATGTGACAAGCTATCATCATATGTTCATTCAGCTTTCTGCAAATCACCAGCAAGTCTGCTGACCATCCATGAACCACAGCTTCAGCTCTGTTAAGGTAGAAGAGTGAGGGGGAGCCCTGAGTGCTTTTCTGTACTGCATTGCAGAATGAGAAACAGTGATAGTGAAGCAGCCTTTTTCCGTCCTGACTTCTTATGCTTTTATGACTTAGCTTTCATTAATTTATTTTTGTGCATTTAGTTCTGCCTCTTCCTTTGATTTATGTATTTTGGTCTCTGTCCCATTTCCTCCATGTTAAATATTATTAATTTCAGTTTGTACCCGTTTCTAGAACAGGGGTAGGCAACCTATGGCACGGGTGCCAAAGGCAGCACATGAGCTGCTTTTCAGTGGCACTCACACTACCCAGGTCCTGGTCACCAATCTGGGGGGCTCTGCTTTTTAATTTAATTTTAAATGACGCTTCTTAAACACTTTAAAAATCTTATTTATTTTACATACAACAGTAGTTTAATTATATATTATAGACTTATAGAAAGAGACCTTCTAAAAATGTTAAAATGTATTACTCACATGCGAAACCTTAAATTAGAGTGAATAAATGAAGACTCGGCACACCACTTCTGAAAGGTTGATGACTCCTGCACTAGAATATCCTTGTTTCTTCCCAGTCTTTCTCCACTCCTCTATCTCTTTCCCCTCTCTCTTCTGGAGATTTTGGGCCAAATCCTCAATAGTGTTTTATCATCTCTCCTTTTCTCCCCTGAGATCTTATCCCTCTCCTGCCTCTCCTCCTGTCTCCCTTCTCTTTCTGTCTCCCCTCACTAAAAGTTTCTCTTCTCCTTCCCTACAGTGCCCTCCTCCTAGAATTGGGTGAAATTTTTCATCCAAAACTTTTTTCTGCACAAAATGCAGATTTGGCAACACTAAAGCATTCTGCAAATTCATGTTGGTTTCATCAAATTGTCTGTATTGGAAAAAAGTAAAATAAAAAGTCAAAACATTTCATTTTGACATTTTTGAAGCAAAACATTTCAATTTTTGTATTTGAATTACTTTTTGTTTGGAAATGTACTTTAGTCTTTTTAAATGTAAACAAACCCAAATCAAAATAAAACATTTTCTTTCTGATCGAACAAAATGGTTTGTTTGACCTGAAATGTTTGTTTATTTATTTAACTTTGCAGTTCACCCAAAAGTTAAAAAAATAATGATTTGGCCTCTAACTTTGTTTTTTTTCAAAACTACCAATGAATCAAACAAATCAGTTATTCATACAGCTCTCCCTCTTTCCTCCCCATTACATGTGGTGTGGCTGCTTTGCTCCTATGTTGCCACCGCTTTATCTCCCCTGTAGGGACTATTGCTTCTGCTGTTGAGAGTGTGACTGGGCCAAGACACCTCTTAACTAGACCACCTTGTGCCTGTTGCCCGCAGCTGAGCCAGCTCTTTTACTGTGCAGTCCGCCTTGTGACTGGAGGCCATATCGTATGCAGTGTAGTTGTAGCCATGTCGGTCCCAGGATATTAGAGAGACAAGGTGGGTGAGGTAATATCTTTTATTGTACCAACTTCTGTTGGTGAGAGAGACATATTGGCAGCTCAGCAGATATGCAACAGCAGCCAGACGGCATGATAGAAGGAACTTACAGCCGCTCCTATGCAATCTGTTGTAACTTGGGTTGCCCCCTCCTACAAACACAGATCCAAAAATATATCAAAACAGAAGAGCCAAAGCCAAAGAGCTCCTTTAAGGCTAGGTCTGGGTAACTGTGTATATTCTGGAAAAATTGCCAGAACAAACTTTCAGCTATAATGATCATTACACATTTTGAAGGATGCCTCTTCAATGAAGAAAGCTAAAAGAAAATTAAAACAAAAATTATCCATGATATTTAAAGGGCCCCAAAAACTGTAGCACTCACAGGCTCAAGCTCCTGGGGCCCTTCTGACTATCTGTACCACCTTAGTATAATGAGCATGTCATTTAAGAGATTACTAAACTTTCGTGCGTTGCAAAGGTTTACTTGAACGCTCTTGTTGATGACACAAGCCACAGAACCAAAGTTCATGCTGTTTATAATAGTAAAAAAAATCAAAGAATGAATCTAGAGAGATATTTATGGAGGCATGCCAGCACCATGGGATTTGCCATTCAACACAACACAGAGACACCAAGCAGAGAGTAGTTTAGAGCCACAGGTCAGACCTAAATAAATATTTTCAGCATCAGTAAAAATATGACAAAGACAGGGCAGAAAATATAATGCTATTGAGAAGATAACTGTAAGAGTGCCATAAGAGAACACAAAAAGGAATGCAGAATGAGACATGACTGGCAGTTGCCACAGTGAAGATGGTATGTTAAATACATCAGCTGAGGGGTGAGATTGCATGCATGCCTGGTGACAATGCAGGGAAGCCTTTTTGGGTGTCAGAAACTTTTTAAGAACAGATGATCCCTGTTAAAATATTATACAGTCTCACAATGCTGTGCATGGGCTGTCTGTTGTATTCCAAGTGCCTGTCACATCAATTTGTTGTCTCAAGTATAGAGTTTTATTTTGAGCCAAGGACATTTTCTTTTAAATTGTATAGTTTTTGCCTTAATGTATTGGAGCTTTTAGGAGTTTCTTTCTTCTGGATCCTTGCTTTTATTTTACCATCTTCTTTAACCCCCTTTCAGGCTTGCATGCCTCTTTCACAATAAGGGTGTTCCACTGCCTGGTGATTATTGTCAATGAAACATCAATAATTTATCATTTATGTAGGACACACAGTCACAGTGCAAATATTTTCCATGTAACTTGTGCACCTTAACAGTGAATGCAATAATCAGCATGAACAAAAGAACAGCCATACTGGGTCAGACCAAAAGTCCATCTAGCCTGTCTTCAGACAGTGGCCAATGCCAGGTGCCCCAGAGGGAATGAACAGAATAGGTTATCATCAAGTGATCCATCCCCTGTAACCCATTCCCAGCTTCTGGAAAACAGAGGCTAGGGACATCATCGCTGTCCATCCTGGCTAATAGCCATTGATGGACCTATCCTCCATGAACTTATCTAGTTCTTTTTTGAACCACGTTATAGACTTGGCTTTAACAAAATATTTTGACAAGGATTCCACAGGTTGATTGTGCATTGTGTGAAAAAATATTGTCTTTTACTCATAGACTCATAGACTCATAGGTCAGAAGGGACCAATATGATCATCTAGTCTGACCTCCTGCACAAGGCAGGCCACAAAACCCTGCCCATACACATTTATAACAACCCCGAACCCATGACTGAGTTATTGAAATCCTCAAAATTGAGATTTGAAGACCTCAAGCTGCAGGGAATCCACCAGCA
>NC_133769.1:293632649-293726033 GCF_003597395.2 Chelonoidis abingdonii
GATGGGACACGCCGAGCAGAGAACCCCAGACAACGCCACTGCCTCGAAGGCGTCAAGGGAGGCATTGGACACCGCCGCAGGGAACCCGCTCGGAGTGCGAACGACAGAGGAGGCGGAAATAGGCCCCACAGTCGCAAGAAATCCCATCAGCCAACCTTGCTCTCCCTGTGCTGTAGATGCTGTTTTGGCCAGGGGCCAAAAGAGGAGGTTGAGAAGGAGATCCCGCGACTTTTGTGGGCACGGATTGGGAGTGCGTTAGATATAAAAGGGAGGGGAAAAGTGCAACCAGAAAGCAAGAAGACATTCAGAGGAGCTTGGAAACAGGGGCTGCAACCTGGCGCACTCCAAGTAAACGCTGTGCCAAGGTTCCCCGCCATAGAAAGGGCAAGGTGTTGGGGACAGGGTGAACCGCGCCAGAGTACACACCTGCTCAACAGCCCCATGAAGAGCCGCCAACTAACATCCCCAGCGGCTGCGGACCGGGGCAGAGTACAAGCTGGCCACCGCAGCTTTCTCACCTCGAGAGGTGGCAGGAGGTCCCGCCCATTTGGTATCGGGGCGGGACGCTAAGGGTGAAGTATGAAGGGTGGAGCCGAGTGTTACAGATGTTTCCGTTGGCGCGGGTCGGAACAGAACCGACTGTGCACTCGTGCAGCCACTGCAGAGAAAGGGTGAGGGCGATTGGTCCACGGGGGCAGGGGCCCTTAAAAAATGTCCACTGGGGCCCGGGGTGAGAGGGTGGTGGGGCGTCCCTCTCGTAGGACCTGGTCGAGGTAAGCCCGAGCAGCAGGCAGCAAAGTGGCCCTCACCTCCTGAAGTACGCGCCAGGGATAGGATTCTGGTGAGCCCCATGCGCCGTGGCGAGCGTCAGGGGATTCAGCCAATTCTCCCCGGTTGTATGTCTACAGGAGGTCTCCGACCCTGGTGACTCCTGCCAAGACCAGCCTCCGGTGCACCTGCGGGACTCCGGCCACCTGCATCGAAGCTGGGGATTGTGTAGCAGGGGCCTGCCGAGGAAGTTGGCCCCCTACGGTGCCGCCACGGACCTGGTCGTGGAAAGAGCTTCCAGGTCCGGAGGAGGTCGGAGAAACCGGCAGCCAGAGAGGCTCGCAGAAGACCATCTCGGACTGGAGGTGAAAGAGCTGCCGTCGTATCGGAGCCCTCGGAACGCGGAGGAAGGCGTGCGCCGTATGGCTCCACCCGGCACTACCCCGCCATACAGGAGCCTCTGCAGGGCCTGGAGGCGGAGAACACGGACTGAGTGCTGTGAGGCACTTCAAAGCCCTGCCCCCCTTCCCCAGGCAGGATGTGAGGACCCCTGCAGAGACCCAGTGCGTCCCTGGCCAAAAGAACTCAGAATTGTTCGTCGGGAGGTGGCCAGAGAATCCAGGGTGGGACCATGGTGTTGAGCCTACCAAGAGCATGGACAAGACCAGTTGATTAAGCCACAGTGCCCTCCCCCGAAGGGAGAGGCAACCGGAGTAGTCTGTTCCCAATTAGGAGCCGCTCCGCCACCGCTCCTCCAAACCGTGCCAGTTCTCCGGCGGAGACAGATGCCGTGCAGAGAGTAAACGCCGAGATAGAGCAGCGACCTGCACTCCACCCGGAGTGGCCTGAAGCGCGAGGTGGAAGGGAGCTTGCTGCCACCCGTCCCCGACCACCAGGCCAGAGCTCTGACCAGTTAACCCCGGCGTGAGAGGGCCACCGAGTAGACAGCCTGGCAAGCCTCCACCAAGCCAGAGTCGCCCAGGTCCTGGACCACGAGGGAGCGACATCGTACAGCGGTACTGCCGACAGGACCAGCCGCAGCTCGCGTCCGAAGCATCCAACTCCGTCAACCTTTTCGTGGAGGAGACCAGAGGAAAGCTCGATCGCCAGGCGACAGCTGGCCGGCGAGAGGGGCACCTCTGTGCCGCACTCCCCGCCCGAGAGGCTGACCGGCTCATCAGGTCCCAGTTGAGCCTGACCAGACACTCCGCAAAGCGTACAAGCACCTGGAGAAAACCCACAAAAGTGGGGTCCGAAGCGAACGCCGCAGAGTACCCAGGAGATCTTTCTCTGGGTTCCCTTCATTTAGCCCTGTGACCTCACTCCCGCTCCTGCTTTTTTTCATTAGTTGTCCCCCGGAATTACTTGGTGTTCTAGACCTGTGGATCCTCCCCTTAGGCTGGGGGGAGGTCCTTTAGAAGTGGGCGGGCTTCGCCCGCCCACCCCTGGAATGCCAATAGGACCAGACTTCTGTACCCCACTGGTCTGGGTCTGTCACAAGAGGAAAAGGCCTCTTGTCAGCTTAATGGAAACAATTAATGGTTTCTTTGAGCCTGATCCTGCCTGTACTGTAATCTACAAAACTGCTTCACATCACATCATAAACACCTATGTGTTTATGTGACAAAGCCTTGGCTGGGATGATTTACTTCGTGTTGGTCCTGCTTTGAGCAGGGGGTTGGACTAGGTGACCTCCTGAGGTCTCTTCCAATCCCTAATACTCTATGATTCTATGTGCATTCAAGATCCAATACTGCTCCCATTGATTTAAATGGGAACAGGATGAGCCCTTAAAAAGGAAAGTGGACTACGGTGCTTTTAAAGCTCTCTGCATGCATAAGGGGTGGTGTCCCTGCATTACACATAAACACCAAGGATCTTCTAAAAGGGGAGCCAATATAGTAGAACCCCATTTATCCGAGTGTCCATTATCCAACTTTCTGTATTGACTGAGCCCCAAGTGGAGTTCTGGCTTTCTGCCCTGGGCAGTGTGAAAATGGCTGTCAGTTCCAAACAGCAAGGCTTGGGCTGTCAGCCCCAGATGGCGGGGCTACAACTGTCAGTCCCAGGTGGGACCCCTGCCACTCTGGCTGACAGCAGGACCCCCTTGCCTGGGACTGAAGCTGTTTGCCCATTCTCTGAATTTCCAAATTTTTGATTATCCAATCTGGTCCCGGTCCCAATTACAACAGATACAGGGCCGGCTCCAGGCATCAGCATTCCAAGCTGGTGCTTGGGGTGGCAATCTTCAAGGGGCGGCAGTCCCTGTTTTTCCCCCAGCAGCGCGCCGAATTGCCGCCGCGGAGGGCAGGGGCAGTCCGTGTGCCCTTAGGGCACAGGCACGTTTCCGCGGTGAAAGCAATTCGGCAGCCGCTTCTATATTCAGCTGTCCGCAACGGCTTCAGCTAAACATAGACGCTGCCGCTGAATTGCCGCCGCTAAGGAAATGCGCCTGCTGTCCTCTGGGCACGCGGACGTCCGCGGGGGCAATTCAATGCGCTGCTTGGGGCAGCAAAAACTGTAGAGCCGGTCCTGATCAGATACACGGCATTCCACTCTAGTTGGGAAAAGAGGAGTGTCATCTGGCAACAATGAGCTCCAAGTGTGCTGCCATTCCCAAGAGGCACAAATTACATATCAAACTAATTCATGTCCCCAACCTCAAAGCCTCGAATGAGCACAGTACACTTCAAGTATGGGATTGGTGATATATCTGGGAAAGCCTTAGTGAAATCCCTGCATATGTATAAAGAATGTATGAAATATTACCCAACAAAGAGAGTCAGGCATCCACATTAAAACAGGGGGAGTTTGTGCATAGTACAGTGTAAAGCAGCAGACTGAGGAGCAAAGCAGCAAACGCAAACAAATAATCAGTCATAGAAAGCAAAAGGTACATAATAGACAGCTCAATAGCTGTGACATGTGGCTTCACATACAAGCACCGCATCTCCCTGGGGCTCTGCTGAACTGTGCTACTGAACTAGCTGCACTGTTTATTGCCCAAGGCAGCAACATTTTCTCCACTATTTCCGTTCCTCCACTCGCATACTGCTCTGCTATCTGCCCTGGCCCTGCCTGGTGTATTAGAATTCCACCAGGTCTGGCAATCAATCCTTTATCACTTTGCATACTAGTGTTTGGGTGATCTCTGCCTAGCTCCATGCATGATTAGACACATTATTGTGATGAGCATATCCCTGGACAGCATGCTGAGTTCAGCACTCATTCACAGATTGTCTTGTGTATCTCTTCTGTCATGCATGGCTGTGGATCTCACGTAGGGCAGCATCAAGAGGCCCCTGGAGCGTAGATTCAGCGCATAGAAGCACATTACAGAGGAAACATATTGGTGTCTTTGGCCTGGTCTACACTACGCGTTTAAATCGATTTAAACAGCGTTAAATCGATTTAACGCTGCACCCGTCCACACTACACTGCTCTTTATATCGATTTAAAGGGCTCTTTAAATCGATTTCTGTACTCCTACAAAACGAGAGGAGTAATGCTAAAATCGATATTACTGTATCGGATTAGGGTTAGTGTGGACGCAAATCGACGTTATTGGCCTCATTATTTTACAGTAGCTACTCACAGTGCACCGCTCCAGAAATCGATGCTAGCCTCGGACCATGGACGCACACCACCGAATTAATGTGCCTAGTGTGGACGCGCACAATCGACTTTATAATATATGTTTTATAAAATCGGTTTAAGCTAATTCGAATTTATCCTGTAGTGTAGACGTGGCCTTAGTGAGTTTACAGCTTCTCAGTAAGAACCTGTTGCTGCCTCTGACTTCTAATAAAGTCAGACAACTTTCCTTTCTGATTGTAGTAAGCTGTTGTGGTGACCTATGTCCAACTTATTTGAAAGGTGCTCTACTCTAGAATAAAGTAACAGGCATAAACGCAGCAACTTTGTGTATAACAATCAATTTCCCACTTTTTCTAAATCTCTATCCAGCAAGTAGAGATTCCACAGAAGTCAGGCTTCAGAATCAGTGGTGGGAAATCCCTCTGCAACCTTTCATAAACATATTATACTAAAGTGATAGTCCCAAATAGTATATTGATAACATTGTAAGATGTAGTGCTTTGGGCCATTATCTGTAGATTACTTTAGTATATTTTTATAAGGCAGGTGCTTTGAAACAAAAACATTCTAAAATAATAAGTGACAAAATCAGCAAAGTTGTCACCATCACAGATTTTCTTACAGTCCCAGGAAGGCATAGCTAGAAAAAATACTTTGAACTAAATCCTGAAAACTAAAGGGGATCTCCATAATTTCCAGGGGAAAAGTACTTAGTATCATGTAATTTTACTATTATTGGCCCATTTCAGTAGAAACTCTAAGACTGTGGCACTTGCTGAAATTAATTGTAAGAAAATAAACCTACTGAAATAACAATTATCCATGCAACAAATACCTGTCAAAATATAGTAAAGCCCTTTGCAATGTGGCTGTGGTTTAGGACTAGATCTGCTAAAATAGTAATCTACCTATCGACAAAAAGGGTAAAATATGATGGAAAAATTGACCTGAGGAGCAGATAAAACCCTGCTTGTGGGAAATAAATGTGGTCTGAGAAACTAAAAAAAAAATACCAGAAAAGTGTAGATGTCTCCTAACAGTGCAGTAGAAGTCTGTCTATAAAAGCAATTGATTTGCAAGTCACAAATGTAACCTTTTTCTACTGCATCATGTAACAACTGTGATACTCTAAATATTGTAAGGGAATAAAATAAAATTCTAAAGCAATACTAAAATAACCAAATGCACATACATTATCTCTCACTTTAAAAGAAAACACCTACAAAACATAGGGACTCACACGAGAAATATGTATATGGGAATGAAAATTATGCTTCACTTACAGGCTGTTTGCTCTGGCATTTGTCATATAATTCTCCTGTACAAAGGTAAGGTTTGGAATACAGTATAATTATTCTCCCACCAACTCTCGTCACAAGGTCTTCTGAAACTGCAGTTTCTTTCTTCACTCCTGTTAATGGCTCCAAAATATCTTAGGGTCACAACACTCCTAGATTGTATAAATATTTTTTAGCAGCATTTGATCTTTCCCCTCTTCTCTCCTCCACTTCCATTAGCAGTTTTTATTGCAGCTGGTCTAAAACAAGTTAATGAAATCTAATGTTTCTGTTTATTCTAGGTCTGTATTGGTAAACAGAACTAAAGAGGAAACAAAAGTCTAGGCAGCATTGTAAAAATTATAGTCAAACAGCCACTACTTTCTTGTTTGGACTCTAATCAGTGTCTGGAATTACACTTCAACATCTGCTTCTTAGCACATTCAAGGCACTTTCTCAGGGATTCTCTGCAATGTACAATATCTGCTGTAATGGGACAGTGAAAACCTAGGAAAGTCTGCATATTTGAACTTCGAAAAGAAAGAGGAAAAGATGATCATTTTTAATTTGTACCTCATGGGCCTAAACCTGATCTCATTTACACCAATATAATACAACACGAGTGCCATGGATCTACTCCAGATTTACACTGGTATGAGAAGAGAATTAGATCCCATGTGTTGTTATTGCCTAACAGATCTGACAATCTTTAGGACCCTCCTATATAGATATAGAGCAGGGGCCAGCAACCTTTCAGAAGTGGTGTGCCAAGTCTCCATTTATTCATTCTAATTTAAGGTTTCATGTGCCAGTAACACATTTTAACCTTTTTAGAAGGTCTCTTTCTATAAGTCTATAATATGTAACTAAACTATTGTTGTATGTAAAATAAATAAAGCTTTAAAAATGTTTAGGAAGCTTCATTTAAAATTAAATTAAAATGCAGAGCCCCCCAGACCCATGGCCAGGTCCTGGACAGCGTGAGTGCCGCTGAAAATCAGCTTGCGTGCCGCCTTTGGCACCCGTGCCATAGGTTGCCCACCCCTGATATAGAGGGTCCTCTAATAGCAGGACTAGTGCCATTGTACTGCAGAGAAGGATATAGGGAGCTTGTGTAAGGAGTACATACCCCTTCAATGCTGTGAGGCCTACCTTTCCTTATATTGCTATTAGGGGGACTGGAGTGGGAGTGGGACCAAAGGATCTGCCCCTTCACAGGTCCTTCAGTTCTTCATTTAGCTTCTCTGGAGATTGGGAAGTGCTAGGACTATGGTGGCCATTCCACCCACTAAGCTGAAGTAGTAGTTGTAGAGTCAATTCCACTCCCACTCTGCATGCTAAGGGGGAAAGATTCCTCCTCTTCTCCCCTCCAGGAGGTCTACTAGCCCCTGAACAAGTTATTCTGGCTGGCCTCTGGCAAGATGATTTTGGCCAGTGGGAACTATTATCTACATTTAAAATATATTCACATTAAACAAATTACTCACAGGAGATGTTTGAAACCATGTGAGTCAGCTAATATAGAGAACTGGTGTGTTTCCAACAGAAATATATTATTTTGATATTTATTGCAATCAAAACAACTGAACTCACAGCTCCTAAAAGATTGTGTTTCCTATTCTAAAATTAACATTTTAATCATATAAGTCATACAGAGTCATTTAGCTTGGGCTATCAATTGTTTAACCAAACTAGCACTCCTTACCTATTGATTAACCATCAGCTTATCTAACTAAGAAAAGGATAACAAAGTTTATATTTCAATCACATCTTACTTTGTCTCCCTAATCACATCCATACAATTAACTTAGACTGTCAATACCCATCTTTCCTTCTACCCCTATGCCTCTTACTATGTTCAGTAAAAGAAAAGAATAGGAACAGCCTAAGTGCCTGAAGCAAACTTCAAATTCTTCACAAGAGTCATTGAATAGATTTTGTATTCAAGATATGTGCAAATTCAACAGAAAATTGGATAGACCCAAAATCTGGACAAGTTACCAATTTATCTCCTGCACTCCAAGACGCAGAGGCCAGCTAGAGAGAGATTGACCCTGACACACAGACGGGGGACGTCGTGGAGAGTGGAGAGAACAGAGAGCGCCAGAGATGGAGGATGCCAGAGATTCAGGTAGAAAGTGACCCAGGGAGGCTTTCCAGGAAATGGTGACAGAACCGGACCAAAGCTCAGCATGTTTCAGTCTGACCTCCGCCAAGATGGTGGCAGATAAACCTTCCACTGACAGGGACCTGGGTTGGAACCTGGTGGAGAGGGTGGGCCCGGGTCCCTCTGTTCTGGCCACCACCCGCCTGATTGGGCCGCCCTGCCCTGACAGTAGAGCTATAGTAGTGACTCTGGCCATTGGGCCGCACTACACTGATGTCAGGGGCGATGGTACTGACTCTGGCCATTGGGTCATGCTACCCTGATGGCAGGTGCTATAGTATTGACTCTGGGCAGTGAGTCACACTGCCCTGACAGCAGGGGCTTAGTATTGACTCTGGCCGTTGGGCCACACTGCCCTGCCATGGTATCAAAGGCCACATTAAGGACTGAGGTTCCTGAGCTGTGCAGCCCTGAGACCTAGGGCTCTCTTCAAACTCGACCGCAGGGTTGTGACACACCTCTTCCTCACCCCTGAAGGGTGATGGGGTGTATCAGCTCCGTGACACTTGGTGGAGAAAGTGGACACCGACTGGGACCTGCTAGAAGGACCCAAACAGGACAGATGGAGCCCGAAAAGCTTTTGAAATGGCTGCTAGACAGCCAGCAACAACAACAGCAGATGCAGCTTCTCCAGCAGCTTTCCTCCCAGCAACAGCTCCAGATGGGACAGCAGCAGGAGCTGCAGCCACAGCTGATGCAGGAGTTGGCCACCCAGCAACAGGCGTAGCTGGAATGGCTAGACCAACTGATGGCTTTATTGTTGTGACCCCCTACAAGCCCTTCCCCTAGTCTGGCCAGGTCGAAGTCCAGGAGTGGCCTGACGAGTATCCCTGTATGCTTGATGACCCAGAGACATTCCTCGTGACCTCAGAGCAGGTCACCACTGCTGACTAGTGGCCACCTAAACACCGGGACACACTCCTAGCCCCTTACCTAAGTGGACCAGCACAGATGGCATACCGGAACCTTGACCCCCAGGAGATGCTACAATATTCTAAAGTGAAGGTAGCCATCCTGGACAAAACAGGCATCAACCCTAAAACATACCACCAGCAACTCTGCCGTGAGTGGTACCTGCCAGGGGCCAGACCCAGAGCTGTGGCACAGCGAATGCTGGATTACTATTGGCAGTGGCTGGAACTGGAACACCGGACCAGAGTCCACGTGGCTGAAGTCATGGCCCTGGAACAATTTACCCAGATCCTTCCACGTGGCCACCAAGAGAGCAGAGAGATTTGGCCAGGAATGAAGGGGTCCAGGAGAGTGAGACCAACCACCGGGTTGGGGGCCTCACAAGACCAAAAGGGAGAGTCCCCACCTCTATGCCAGACTGTCGGTGCCAACAACAGCGCTCAGTGCAAGGGATTGAAGCAGAACAGAAATGACCCACTGAGTGGACGGAGCACACCCCAGGCTACCCCACAGCGGGAAAACATGACTGGTGTTACGAGTGTGGACAGGAAAGGCACTTCCAGAGAGAATGCCCTTATATGGACTGCAACCTTGGGATGCCAAAGGCAGGCCGCCCCCCAGCTGAAACCATGACCAGGGAGGGGCAAGGATGACTGGACATCCTAAAAAAGCAAAGGAGAGATCCAATCCTCAGCAAGGCCCGGGAGCAGGCAGCGGGCCCCACCCAGGAAGAGGATCAACAGCAGGGCTTTCCCCAAGGACCCTGGCTTGAGATCCACATCAACCTTCTCTACCAGTTGGTCCAGGACCCGCAGATGAAGGAAGACCTGTGCCAGCTGCTGGTCCTGCAGCAGTTCCAGTGAGGCTTGCTTTGCCTGGCCCACGCGGTACCCTGGGCCGGGCACCTGAGGAGGGAGAAAACATTGCATTGGGTCGCCCAAAGATTCTTTAGAGCTGGTATACACCAAGAAATGTGGAACTACTGTTCCTCTAGCCCTGAGTGTCAGAAGACCATCCCGAAGGGAGTACCAAGAGCCCCCCTTATGCCCTTACTCGTGGTCAAGATCCCCTTCGAGCATATTGGCCTGGACTTGGTGGGGCCACTGGAGAAGAGCAGCATAGTCCACAAGTATGTCCTCATTGTGGCAACATGGTACTCGGAGGCTGTCCCTCTGTGGGCCACCACTGCTAACAAACTCCTGCAGATCTTTGCCTGAGTGGGACTACAACACAAGATACTAACAGACCAAGGGACTAATGTAATGTCCAGCTTGATGGCAGAGCTGTGCCACCTGTAAATATCCATGCCCTCAAGACCTTGGTCTACCGTCCCAGATGGATGGGTTAGTGGAGCAATTTAACAGACCTTGAAGCCGATGCTGAGAAAGTTCGTGGAGGACGATCTCCGGCACTGGGACAAGTTGCTCCCCACGTTCCTTTTTGCTGTGGAAGAGTTTCCACAGGCCTCCACTGGGTTCTCCTCATTCTAACTTCTTTATGAGAGGCAGCCCAGGGGAATCCTAGACTTACTGAGAGAGACATGGCAAGAGTAGGAAACCCAGGTCAGGGGATCTGTTCAGTACATAGTACGGTTGCGGGAATGGCTCCAAGAGCTGGGCAACATGGTGCGGGAGAACCTATTGTGGGCCCAATGCACTCAAGAGAACCAATACAAGGGGGAAAAAGATGAGGGTCTTTGAGCCCAAAGACCCGGGTCCTACTGTTACTACCCTCCTAAGAGTCTAAGCTACTGGCCAAGTGGCAGGGCCCCTTTGAGATGATCAGATGGATAGGAGCCATCGACTATGTGATATGGATGCCAGGGCATCAGAGAGATGCATGGGGTCTATCACGTGAACTTCCTCAAGGCCTGGAAGGAACGTGAGGGCCTGATGATTGCCCTGTACCCCTGGAGCCTAGGTTGGGGCCACTGGCCAAGAAACCCGTGGAGCCAGGGCCAGTGACAATCGTCCAGGAGCTCAATCCCAGTCAGCAGGAACAGGTACAGCAATTAGTATCTGCTTTCCCCAATGTCTTGTTGGCCCAGCTAGGGAAAACAAATGTGACCAGCCATCACATCGCTACCATCCCTGGCCAGAAGGTGAAAGATAACCACTGACCGCTCCCCAGGAAGATGTGGGGAGTTGTGCAGAAGAAACTAGAGATAATGCTAGCCCTGGGAATGGTTGAGGAGTCTATGAGTGAGTGGTTGAGCCCCATAATTCTGGTCCCCACGCCTGATAGAATGGTCAGGTTCTGCATTGACTTCAGAAAGGTGAATGCCATCTCCCAGTTCAACGCATACCCCATGCCCCAAGCGGACAAACCGCTTGAGCGGCTGGGTGACGGAGAATTTATCTCCACCTTAGACCTAACCAACGGATTTTGGCAGATCACTTTGACAGCAACCTTTCAGGAGAAGATGGTCTTTCCTACACCCTTTGGCCTCTACCAATTTATCATGATGTCCTTTGGTTTGTATGGGGCCACAGCCACCTTCGAGTGGCTCATGAACCAAATATTGAGTCCACATAATTCATACACTGCTGCATACATTGATGACATCGTCATCTATAGCACTGGCTGGGAGGAATATCTCCAGCACCTCGCCAGCATGTTGCAAGCCCTGGGAGACACAGGCCTCACTGCGAACCCGGACAAGTGTCACTTGGGTCAGTGAGAAGTGACTTAACTGAGCTACACTATAAGTAGGGGGAAACTATGCCCCTTAGTGGACAAGGTGCAGGCCTTACAGGACTACCCTACCCCCACGACAAAGAAGAAAGTACAGCAATTCTTAGGGCTGGCAGGGTATTACTGACAATTTGTGCCCGACTTTGCCACACTCACCGCGCCACTGATGGACTTGACGAAGAGCTCCCCACCACAGAAAGTCCAGTGATCAAAGGACCGTGAGGTCACCTTCCAGGACCTACTAGAGCCACTACTGGCCCAACCCAATTTCACAAAACCCTTCACCCTTCAGACGGACGCTCAGAGGTAGGGCTGGGAGCAATGTTGTTGCAAGAGTTAGAGGGGGAGGAGCATGCCATCCTGTACCTCAGCCACAAGCTGTTCCCCTGGGAGCCCGCTTCTCCACAATAGAACAGGAAGCCCTCGCTGTTAAGTGAGCAGTTGACACCTTAAGTTAATACCTCTTGGGGAACCCTTTTTCCTTGGTCACTGACCACGCACCCCTCCAATGGATTAATAGCATGAAGGAAACTAACACAGAAATCATGCGCTAGTACATGTTGCTTCAGCCCTACTCCTTCCATGTGCTACACTGATCAGGGAAGGCCCATGAGAACGCAGACTTCTTGTCCCGGGCAGGAATGGGAGAAGAAGAAGAGACTCTGGCCCCAGACACCCAGGGCTGGCTCTAGGTTTTTTGCCACCCCAAGCAAATAAAATTTGGCTGCCCCCACCCGAGCCCTGGGCTTCCTCCCGCACTCGCACCTCCCGGCACCCCAGGCCTGGGCTCACACACACACTGTTCAATCAGACCCGCCACAGTCAGGGTGCTGGGTTGGGACACAGTGAGGAGGGCGGGCCCAAGTACCCCTATCCTGGCCACCACCTGCCCCAGGGTGGTGACCCAGCTCGCCAGTAGTACTGACTCTGGCCAGGCTGCCCTGCCTAAGGGCTGGGGTATTGATTTTGGCTGATAGGCTGCACCGCCCTGCTATCAAGGGCTGCAGTAAGGACTGAGGCCCCTGAGCTGCTTAGCCCCAAGACCCAGGGCACCCTTTCAAACTTGACCTCAGGGCTGTGACACACTTCTTCCCCACCCCCACCCCCAAGGGTAACAGGGTGCATCAGCTCCGCGACACACTAATATTACAGTTTCCATGGTTCTGATATTGTCAAATAACAGTCTAATGAATTTTCAAAAGAAGTTCAGATAATGAATGAACAATAATGTTGTTTGAATGTTAGTTACTTGAAAAACTTTAAATATGTAACAATATCCACCCACAGCATTTTCATATCCCAATTCACCACAATGATTTATGAAATTATAACCCCTTCCATAAAATATGTATAAACATAATCATCCCTGGTTTGTGCTTGAAAATCTGGCCTTTGGCCTCAACCTTTGGCTCCTGCTCTGATTAAACAATAGGCTGAAATGTGTTCACAGAAAACATGTCATATCATTTTGAACAATGGACAAATTAGTGGGAATCTTGATCTGCTCACAGACCACTCACAAACAGAAAAAAGGGCTAAATTCTGCAGATAGCTTATTACTTGTGAATGCTCATCTAACACTAGAGGAGAAATCATAGTGATCTCTTTGAGTCTCTCCTAGCCACTTGTTATCTCAGGGTTTCTCATGGACATTGATCTGCACTCTCCTACTCTCCCTACCACAAATACTGGTTGAGCCATTTTCTAAAGGAGACATTAGTGTACATCTGGGCAGCAAGTTGGCTAGTTTTTAGTCATTGCAAGAAGCACTAATGAATTGATTTTAATGGGAGTTAGGCATTTAACTTGCTTAGGTGCATTTGAAAATCCCATTAGGCACTTATCTGCATCTTTAGGCAACTAAATGCCTTTGAAAATCTGGCCCTTAAGCTCTTACATGACTTAAACACATTAACAGTTCCACTGAAGTCAATGGGATTGCTTACTTGCTTAGCAGTATTCATGTACTTAAGTGCTTTGCTGGGTTGGGACCTAAAATAGTAGCTCTTTGCTTTGTTTCTCAAACCAGAGTACAGAAGGCTGGAAAGTCTTCATTAGACTGACCGAAGGGAGGAAAGAGAAATGGAGATTAAAGAAATAGAAAAAATGTTGCTCAGTGATTGTACTAAAAAGTCAAAAAAACTCCAAGAATTTCTAGGTGTAGCTCTCTAAGCCACACTGATATGCTCTGAGTAATAAAAAATACACCCTTTTGTACGTATATTCCATTTATTCTCTTGCTTGGGTTGATCCTGCATTTCTGACTCAGGCAAAGCTCTCATTGAAATTAATGGCAGTTTTGGTGAGCAAGGGTCTGCAAGAGTAGGCTTCATTTGCTGAAACTTAAATGTACTCCCTGAAACTCCCACCAGATCAGTGCATTGATAAGTTCTGAATACATTAGCACAGGACAATACAAACCTGTGTTTGAACAGGTGACATTTCCTTTTCAGCACAGACCTGTTCAAAAGTTGAACATTAATCATTACTAAGTAGGCATAACAGAATTATCTGCTATATCTATCAACTTTCTTCTTATTATTAAAAGTAAACTTCTTCAACCTATAGAAAACTATCCTATCAAAAATAATCAAATGCAACAACTGATTAACCACTCACATTCATTTTAACTACAACACCAGAACTGGATTCATCAACAATTGTTACATCAGCAATATTTTTGTGCTAAAGTAACAGACAAGATTTGGTTTTGTATGCAGTATTGTTGTTGCCATGTAGGTCTCAGGATATTAAGGAGACAAGGAAGGGCTGTGTGTAAGCTCAAAAGCTCGTCTCTCTCATCAACAGAAGTTGGTTCAGCAAAAGACATTTCCTCACTCACCTTGTCTCTCTAATAGTTGGTTTTGTAGACTAAGCCTTGATTCTGCAGAGTTACACACATGAGTAACTTTATACATACAAATACTCCCTTTGAAGAGACTGGAACTATGCATGCATGTATGTTCATAATTCTTTGCAAGAGCCGGGCCTAAGACCATTAAGTATCTGAGGCCCTGTGAGAAATCAGATGTGCAGATGGCAAATGGTGATAACCCAGACATTCAGGGTTATGGTGTATGAGTTTTATATTCAATCACTTTGGAGTGGGCATACCAGTAAATGCAGATTTTTCATTTTTTTATGTGGGGAAGAACAGACCAGGGCACAGCACTTCCATCAGACCAGATTCTGATACCTTTACTCATGCTGAGTAGAACCTCACTCCACCAGAAGTCTCATTGATCTTATAAGGACCTCATAAGGTGGAGCCAGGTACTACATGATGCAAGCCAGGGGATCAAAATCTAGCCCATCATTGCCATCACTGCCCACACTGTAATATTCTGATACAATAATTTTACGATAAAACAAGTTACCATTTCATTAAAAATAGAATAACAACATCTAGATCTTATATAGCACATTGCATTCATAGCTCTCACAGACCTTTACAAAGGAAGTCAGTATCACTCTTCATTTTACAGGTGAGGAAACTGAGGCACAGGGAGGTGACATGACTTACATAATTTCACCCAGGAGGCCAGCAGCAGAGCCAGGACTAGAACCCAGGTCTCCCAAAAGTCCCAGTCCAGCTATCGGCTAGGCCACACTGCCTCTACATATCAAACTAAATAATATACATTAAATGGAATGGATATCATTCATATATTTATCAAAATGAATGTTTTAACATAATCATAAATAAAACTATATCATTTATTTGGAAACACTGATCTGTATATTAGAAATAGAGGTGTCCTAAATTATTATTGTTCAAATTATACAAATTAAAGAAAAGGATCGCTACTAAAAAATCACATAGACCACTAATATTTCACGTATTTAAAAAACCTCAGCACTTTAACGCCTTACTCCACAGGGATTCTTATGCCTCTCCATATTCTTCCAAATCCCTTATCATAGCTCCATCCCTGTGGCCACTGAATGGCTACTGGAAGGCAGCAATATCCCTGTCGTTGGGTGGCACTGGCCCTTTAACAGGGAAGAGGCCAGTGCACCTGTGACTGGTCAACGGATCCCAGCGGGGCTTAAGAGAAGACACCTGGACCTTACAGGTAGGGAGATGGAACTGAAACAGGACTGAAATTCATTCAGGGCAGGGGCAGCAAGAGCAGATTTGGGGCTCTCACTGCCTGAGAGAGAGAGGCTGCAGAGAGCTCTGCAGGCAGACAGGCTGGAAGGAGGAGACTTGGAGCAAAAGCAAAGCCCCCTGTGGTCACTGTCCTGCACAAGGGGGAGGGAGCTGGGAAAGGCCCAGATGTCACATGAGACTTTTATTAAGCTCAAAGTGGGTGGGCATTATGTGATTGCTTCCTTTGAACTCTAGAAGAGGACTCCAGAGGTAAGCCCAGAGCCCTCCAGTCTGAAAGGTGATTGAGGCTGATGAAGAGCCTGGAATCACGTGGAGGCAATGGAGCCTGAACCTTTCCAGTTATAGTATTGGACTTTATTTTGTGAAGTGAGCTGCCCGTACTGATAAATTACCCCTGTCTGACAGGGTGGTGGTAGTCTCAGAATGAGCTAAAGAAGTATTCTTGAGGAGGGGAAACAGGTGAGGTGCCTGCAAGGTCACCCCATGCTGGCAGGGGGCTCTTCAGGAGGGCAACCATATGGCGGTCCCCATCTCCTCAGATCTTACAGCCCATCTCTCTGACTTTAGAACCACTGGCTGCCGCATCCTACCCACAAAAAGCCCTTGTGCCATGATCAAACAATTAGTGAAGGAATCTGAAAAAAAAATAGAGAAAAAGTTGAAAAAAATCATTTCTCTTGTATGAAAGGGTGTTTATACCCTTCTCTCTCCTATTTTTAATCTCATAGACTCATAGACTTTAAGGTCAGAAGGGATCATTATGATCATCTAGTCTGACCTCCTGCACATTGCAGTTCTCTTCTACTATGAACTATTTTCCATAGTGGTAACATATGTTACATAAACCCACCCAAAAATTGTTTTTAAAACAAAGTTTTAAAATATAAAATTACATATTAAATAGCCCCATTCTAATATAAACAAGCCACACTGAGGTGTTTGCTAGTAATTCAAAGCCCATTGAGGTCAATAGAAAGAATTCCATTGATTTTGATGGGCTTTGTATCACCTTAGTCCACTTTTTGGGTGGTGAAGACACAAAGCCAATGTACCTGAGGCATGCACCAATTGCATACTAACACACACTGTGCTAATCACTGCGTTGGAACCAGACTTTGGAAAGTATTTTGATATCCTGAGATAAATTGGAGAGTTAATTATGCAAAATCTGGGCCTTGCCCTCATTAAAGGCCCAGTCGTACACACCTTTCTTAGGCAAAGTTTGCAATGGGAGTTTTCTCCAAGGAAAGCTCTAAGATTGTCACTCACAGCTGCTTTTCCCAGTCTGAGACATGAAACACAGTTCCAGTTTAGCTTAAGTGTTTCCCTGCCTGACTGTCTTATTATAAGGTCTTATTATTTCTAAGTATAATACAACTTTCCTTCAGTGGGAGTTATGGCAGCTGCATATTATCATAAGGTTGATAAATTTTTATCCAGAGAGATGAGTTGTTGTTGTTTCCATTTCTTTTCCAAAGAAATCTACAAGAAGTTGATTTAGTACTGATGGCTCTGGAGATTATTTATTCACAGAACAAATACAGCACAAGTGATGGCAATGCAAACCTCCCCACAATGCCCTGGAGATATCCCTCGTTGCTTCCCTGGAGAGACCATATCTGTCAGGATGAAAGGGTAGTCCTTTCGCCCTCAAGAAACGCTATTCTAGAGTACAAATCATCGTTTACTCTTCTTATATCCCCTCCAGCTATCTCAGACCATCCAAACCTCTCTCCTGGTAGGTCCCTTTGTCTTATTTGCCCACTGCCATCCTCATGCTTTATTTCATGTTGCTTTTTATGCCCGGTACAGTCTTCAAATTACTATACAAGCCCTTGATCCTTCAGATTTTAATAGCTCCTGTAACCCACCTACTCCAGAAAGCATTTCAGCAACAATGAATGATTATACAATTGTAGCACTGTTTATACTGCAGCGTGTTGTACTAAACCCATGGATGCTATTTGTCTGGGAGCTCCTTCAGCCAGACATTACAGTCTCAAACCCTTCCTGAGAGGTGCTTCGTTTTTCTGATGTGAATGAAAAATGAGGGTGCTCAGTGCCTGACAGAAGGCACTTGGCACCTCAGAGAATCTGACCCATAGAAAAAGAGAATGCCCTTGCCCCAAGGAGCTCATCGTGTAAATTAGACAAAGTGAGCACAGATCAGATACCTGCTGAATGCCTCAGTTGAGTTGCTTCACCACAGCACAGTGATACTGCCTTTTGTGGGTGTATTGCAGCACCAAATGCCATGGATTTCCGAAGTCAGTGGGAGCTGAGGATGCAGAGCCCCTATCAGGAAACAATCAGGCCCAGATCCTCAAAGTTACTTAGGGATTAGTCTGCTCAGCATTGCAAAGTCTAACCTGCAGGCAGCCTGCCACTTATCGGAATCCTCAGCCCCAGTTTAGACTTCCAGGCTCCCTATACACTGCACTGGGGGGAGTTAGTCCCTGGATTCACAGAAGTCAGAAAGCTGAGAAGGGGGCTTGTTGGGAGTGAAACACTGAAAAAGGGACAGGGAGAGGCTTATTGGTTGACCTGGGCACCTGGCTGGCAGGCCAGAGGTAAGTGCCTCCCTCTGCTCAGGATTCTGAACAATGAATCCTTTCCTGGAGTTAGGCACCTAAGCCCGGTCAGCCACCTAAGTAGCCAATGCTCTAGCACAGGGGTGGGCAAACTTTTTGGGCCAAGGGCCATATCTGGGTGGGGAAACTGTAGGCAGAGCCAGGGCAAGGGGTTGGGATGTGGGAGAGAGTGTGGGGTGTGGGAGAGGGTGTGGGTGTGGGTGTGCAGGAAGGGGCTCAGGGCAAGGGATTGGGGCAGAGGAGGGGTGTAGGGTGTATGAGAGAGCTCAGGGCAGGGAGCTGGGTGCAGAAGGGGTGTGGGATGTACGAGGGAGCTCAGGGCAGAGGGTTGGGGTGCAGGCAGGGCGCGAGGTGTGGCAGGGGACTCAGGGCAGGGGGCTGGGGTGCACAGGGGTACAAGGTGCAGTAGGGAGCTCAGGGAAGGGGGTTGGGGTGCAGGAGGGGTGCAGGGTGAACAAGGGGGCTCAGGGCAGGGGGTTGGGGGCAGGGGGCCAGGAGAGGTTTAGGCTCTGGCCTGCGCCGCTTACCTAAAGTGGCTTCTGGGTGGCAGCGGCACACACCGGGGCCAGGGCAGGCTCCCTGCATGCCTGCCCTGTCCCTAGCCCCGCGCCACTCCCAGAAGTGCTGTGGCCCCTGGTGGGGGGGGAAGAGGGGCTTGGCGTGCGCTGCCCTTGCCACGCCTCCAGGTACCTCTCCCAAAGCTCCCATTGGCCGCGATTCCCTGTTCTCGGTCAATGGGAGCTGCAGGGGCCTGTTCCTGGAGGCAACGCATGGAGCCCTGTGCCCCCCGCCCAAGGGCCTCAGTGACATGGTGCTGGTGGTGCTGCAGGCCAGATCCAAAGCTCTGAGGGGCCAGATCCGGCCCGCGGACTGTAGTTTGCCCACCCCTGCTCTAGCAGCCAAAACCATCTCTCTTTCTCTTGCCTCCTGCTCATTTCTGACACCTCTTTCACACTCACCCTGTGTGTCCCTATATCCCCAGCTCTCATTTCTTCATGAGCTGTGTTGCCCCACACATATTGGTGGCCTGCATCTGGCTCTTTTGTTGTGGGGTCTGACCCGTATCGAGTCTTAGGCATGCTTAGAGCACACATACTGGATCATGCCCTGCTGGCAAGATAGGCATTCTTCAGCCTAGTCTGCGAATCCTGCTAGGGCTCCAAATGCCTCAATAGCTGTGGGGCGGTGTCAGAGTTTAGGGAACTTTGTAAATGCTGACCAGAGAAAACTTAGGTGCCATAGGGTTAGGTTGCAATAGAGCTATGGTTTTGAAAATGTCAGTGGCACCTAAATGGGGGTCTTAGGTGCCTAAATATCTTTTGAGGATCTAGGCCCAAGCCCCTTGCAGGATCCCTAACTTATCTGCATGGCACACTAACCAGTTATATGGCCTCATATAGTGCTTTGGAAGTAAGTGTCTCCAATTCAAACTTCCTCCTCTCTACTGAGAGTGCCACAAAGGGTACCACTTAGCACCAGCTTTGGAGGTATTTTTGTAAGGTGAACACTAGCCCAGCAAGAACAGGCCTGAGCTGAGATTACTAATTTATTTCACACAGGCTACTGAACATGTGTTGGATCTTCTATTTTACTGAAACAATTTCATAGAATATTAGGGTTAGAAGGGACCTCAAGAGATCATCTAGTCCAATCCCCTGCTTAAAGGGGGACCAATCCCCAAATGGCCCCCTCAAGGATTGAGCTCACAACCCTGCATTTAGCAGGCCAATGCTCAAACCACTGAGCTATCCCTCCCCCCAATTTGAGCCACCTGACCTACAGGTAAGGGATGTATTTTCCTATAGCAAAAGCATTCCATTAGTTTGATTTAGGAAAAACACAATGGGGTATTATTTCAAACTTCTTTTCTTTTCTTTTCTTTTCTTTTCTTTTCTTGTGTGGGGAAACGAGGGAAGGGAATGTCAGTTTGCCCACACAGAGACTTATTTCATTTTTAAAACAGGCTACAACACTTGTAATTTTTATCCCAGAATATTTCAGGGGCATTTTTAACATACTAAGATAATGCCCGCTTATCAGACATGTATCCATCCTGTAAGCTGTAATGACTCCAAAGGATTTCACTGCCTTGCCTGCTAAAAAGGCCTTTCTAACACAATACACTGTCAGAGATGTTATGGTACCTTGTGCCAGGATTTCGTGTTTTAAAAACTCCCTAAATATACTACTTTGGACTCAATCCTTAATATACTGAACTCAGTGAGAGTTTTGATATTGATTTAGATGCGTGCAAGATCAAACCAATTTTCTGACAATCTGTAACAGACACATATTTAATTAGGAAGTTTTGAAACATTCTATACTTTTTCTTTGCTTTAAATAGGGAAAAAACATAAGAGAAGAAAATTAATCACAGCTGCATTTTGGTAAAATTATAATCTAACTTTAAATATAAAAGTGATACAAATTAACATTAAGGTAGAAATTTGACTAAGCTTTTTAGCCTGATCTCATAGTATTCTCTGCTTTTATCTTTTGAAAAGGGGAAATGACATCTCTCTTTATCTAAATACATTTATTAAAAGTGACTACAGAATACAAATTATTAAAAGATTGGAAAACACGTCAGAGTGATAGACTCAAGGAGTTCAATCTATTTAGTTTAACAAAGAGAAGGTAAAGGGATGACTTGATTATAGTTTATAAGTACCACCTATATGGGAAAGAAATATTTGAAAGCAGACTCTTCAATCCATCGGACAAATATAGCTGGAAGTTGAAGCTAGAGAAATTCAGACTACAAATAAGGTGACATTTTTTAACAGTGAGGGTAATTAAGCACTGGAACAATTTACTTAGGTTTGTGGTAGATTCTCCATCACAGCAATATTTAAATCAATACTAGATTTTTTTTTTTTTTTAGATGATCTGCTCTAGTTCAAGCAGGAATTATTTTAGGGAAATTCCATGGCCTGCGTTATACAGGATGTCACACAAAATGACCATAGTGGTCCTTTCTGGGCTTAGAATCTATCAGTCGGGCAATCTTACTGTTGGTTATAAGACAATCAAATGGATTTATTCAGAGTAATTGCAGAAGCCAATCACATGCAGCATCTAGGTGGAGACTGTCGTAAAATGGCATCCAGTATTCAATGTTTAGCAGTTAAAGTGAAATGAAGAAATTATCACACCATGGGAAGTTTATACTAGAAAATAACAATACATATCTGTGTGATGGACCCTATGATTGGTTTACATTTTTCCACCATTTAAGAGTGGAGGGAGATTTCTTTTAAAAAATAAGGGCAAATGAAATGTACAGTTCATTTCCCCACACACACCTCATAGCTTCTTGCTCCCAGGAGGAACTAATTTACTGCAAGCCATTTAGAGAGTGCAGCTAACTTCCCTCCTCCAATGACCAATGTCTCGGGAGGACTGTGCCCGCCACCTACTTCCCATCCACCTAGTCAGGGGACAGTACTAGATGTACAGCCCTGCTTTCCCCTCCTACCTACACACTCCAGCTGCAACCTGGGCATGCTATGGCAGGTGTAGATGGGTGGGAGGATTTATTTCTCTTTCCTGACATGCTTGGCTATGGTAGGCTAGAGACGGCAATCTGATCCAGAGTGTTATGACACCAGGTGAGGAATGAACCACAGGAGGACATGACATCTGAAGAAGTACAGCTTCTCTTTTCATGCACATAAAATATCAGGTACAGGCAGAATACTTTCTCTACAAAACGTTTTTTTGAAATTTTTCATGTGTCAGTGGCTCTTTAAGGAACCTGATACTAGTCACTGCTGTTGTGATGGTTACTTTAAAACAAAAACCTTTGATGGATAATCCCTCTAGTTTAAAATACAGACAAGGTCAACAAGTTTTATACTTTATTTCTCAAATCCATTTCCCCCTCTATCAGTATTTATGAGAATACTATTCTAAACTTGTAATTCAAATGTTATGGACATCCCATAGAAATCAGAACTGTTAATGCGCAGCCAGGGACAGTATTATTGTGGTTGCCTTTGTTCAGGATTCAGACTTTTTAAAAAATCAATTGAAATAATGCAAAATAGCATATTTAGGTTTTTGGAGTTTAAAATCCTATGTCCATGGAACTATGGTGATTTACATCAGCTGAGGACTTTATGCAGAAACTGGTAACTTCTCCAAGGAGCTAAAATTTTAGAACTAAAACTTCAGATTTATGTGTGCTTTCAGTTGCAGCCTCACCACATTCTCCATCATGATGTTTCATTCAGAGTCTTTCTCAAGTTGCAAAACATAATATTTATATATGACAAAAAGTGGAGGGGCTACAGTGGTGGAGTGAAATGTAAACCATAAACATTCAAAAGATGGCAATTCTTACAATAAAGGTCTAAGCAATCCATAGGGGGAAAATGTTTGCATAAAACACTGAACATTTGGACTGAACAAATCCATAGAAATTGCCATATGTTTGTTCACAGGCAATTTATGATCAGAAAAAAGGGCTAAACTTGGAAAATAGATGCAAGTTTTTAACTGTTTGGGCAATTAAACATTGGAACAACTTATTAAGGGAGATGGTAGATTCTCAATCACTTGAAGGCTTTAGCCTTTAAATATAGATTGGATGTCTTTCTAAAATATTTGCTCTAGCTCAATGACATTCTGATGAAATATTATGACCTGTGTTAGGCTATGTTCATAGCATTTCCTTCTGGTCTTAAAACCTATGAACAGTCCACCCAGTCCCACTCTTGGTTATGTCCTTTTTTTATCACGCAATTTTTAATGGCATGCTGCGGCCGCCGTTGGCCCCGCTTAGCCTGCTGCTGAACCACGGCAGCGGGCTGAGAGGAGCTGACGGCCAGGACCCCGACAGACAGCAGTGTGCCATTAAAAACCCTGCCCGGCCCAGCCCCCTCTTCTCTGCCCCCCGTCTACCTCTCTCTCTGGCAGGGGCAGGGGGCAGAAGCAAGCTTGGTCCTGCTGGCTGCTGCTGTAGGGCAGGCTCCACCAGCAGCCAAGCTTCCCCCTCCCCTGCTTCTTCCCCCAGTGTGCTGCATCATCCCCCACCTCCTCTCCCTCCCTGCCACCGATGGCCCTTGCAAGGGAGGGGAGAAGAAGAGCCCCAGTGCCCTCACTGCTCAGACCGGGGAAGAGGCAGGAGCGGGGCCTTGACGAATGGGGGTGGAATTAGGGCGTATCCTTCCAGCCCTGTGCCATGAGCCGCTCAGGGCAGGGGCCTGGGATCACCCCCCAATCCCAGACCACCTATCCCCCTTGTACCCCAGCCCTCTGCATCCCCCCCACAATCCCATCCCTGATTCCTGCACCCTCCACACATACCCAGCCCCTCTACACCCCATGCCTTGTCTCCTGCACCCTCTCACACACCCTCTGCCCTCTGCCCTGACTCCTGAACCCTCCACACATAACCAGCCCCCCCACACTATATGTCCTGACTCCTGCACTCCCCAAACATACCCAGCTCCCCCACACCCCATGCCCTGACTCCTACACTCCCCACACATACCCAGCCCCCCACACTCCTTGCCCTGACTCCTGCACCCCTTCACATGCCCCCAGCCCTCTGCCCTGACTCCTGCACCTCCCCACACAATCCCAGTCCTCTGCTCTGACTCCTGCACCCTTCACACATACCCAGACCCCCCACACACCCTGCCCTGGCTCCTGTACTCCCCACACTACTCTCCCCCCCACTCTGAGCACCAAACAGCAGCTTCTGCACCCCCATCCCAATTCCCACCTGCACCCCTTGCATGAAATGGGAGCTGCCCAGGTAAGCGTTCCATACCCAAACCTCCTGCCCCAACCCTGAGATCCCTCCCTTATTCTAGCTCCTGATCAGACCCTGCATCCCAACCCCCAGCCTGCTCCTTCACCCCCAGCTCTCAGCTCAGTGCACCCCCATCCTCATCTCAGTGCAGTCAGAGAGGAAGAGAATGGGCCAGAGCCAAAGAGAAGGTAGGTACCCACTCTATGTGGGCAAGGCCAGGACCCCAGACTGACAGCAGGCTGAGTGGGGCCAGCAGCCGGGGCCCTGGCTGGCAGGAGCCAGCAGACGGAACCCCAGACTGACAGCAGGCTGAGCTGCTCAGCCCGCCAGTGGTCTGGGGTCCCAGCCACCAGCTCCACTCAGCCCGCTGCTAGTCTGGGGTCCTGGTCCCTGGCCCCACTCAGCGCGCTCCTGGTCTGGGGTTCTGTCTGCCAGCCCCTTGCCAGCCAGGGTCCCAGCCACCGGCCCCGTTCAGCCCGCTGCCGGCCTAGGTGAACGGAACCCCAGGGTGGCAGCGGGCTGAGCGGGCTGGCGGCGTAAGATCAGCATTTTAATTTAATTTTAAATGAAGCTTCTTAAACATTTTGTAAACCTTGTTTACTTTACATACGACACTAGTTTAGTTATATAATATATAGACTTATAGAGAGAGACCTTCTAAAAACATGAAAATGTATTGCTAGCACACAAAACCTTAAGTTAAAGTGAATAAATGAAGACTCAGCACACCACTTCTGAAAGGTTGCCGACCCCTGATTTACACACATGCTGATTTGTACACTTCAGCATCTGGACATCTGTATATAGTTCTGTTACTTTTTTCACCAAACTACCAGATGTACAAGGAGTGTTTGTGGGTGCCACCTAGTATTTTGGGAAGTAATGTTAGTTTTTGCTGTTGGGTTTTCAGTTGTAGCAGGGAAGCGTGAATAATAATTTTATTTTGCATTGCTCATATCTTCATATGAACTGTTGAATGTACTTTTTTCCCTACATGGTTTATAAATCTTCATGCTAAAAAAACACAATATGAAGAAAATTAAAAGAAAATGTCCCCTTGATGTACATGTATAGCTTTAGAAGGTAATAATTACGCGTGTGAGCGTGTGTATATTTAACCCTCCAGTGTAGATACATACAATCTAAAATTTATTTTACTCCTTCAAAAACAAAGAGCAGCTCTCAAGATCACAGGACAAGCAAAACATTTGTTAATCAGAAAAATTACAGCCTATTCATAGTTACTGTTTGATTATTTCCACTCTGAACTCAAAAATCCTGTTATCGATTGAACTAGTTATAGTAACTTCTATTTATTTTTACAACTAGCTATTATGAGTGCAAACTATTCTTATCTCCAAGTGATTGATAGGCACATTAAGAAGCTGTTCAACAGGTTGCTAGGTTTAAAGAAATGCTTAAATCCTGATCAGTTATTCCTTATCAGCTAAGAGTGGGAATCAGCTCAGATAAGACCATGGTGACTAAAATTAAATTTTCAACTTCAAGTGCTCTTACTGCTCTCTGTTTGCAATTGTTAAGTGGTGGTTCTACAGCTTCCTTTCAGTTTTATTTAACGAGTTTTTTGATTTTGTTGGCAAACTAGATTCTTATGTTAATATGCTTAGGAGGTCTGGGAAACTTGTTACATGATAACTTTTGATTGGGTCTCTATCTTCAATCAGTGTGAAACACAAAGCTGTTCATTTCCACACTTCTGCATGCACTTTGCTCTACAAAAATTGTAGCAATGTGTTTTATGATTGTACATGCCCATATGTGTGAGTATTAGACTCATTAAAGTGCTCACATAGGTATTAATGATTTTAGAAACCCTGTGATGGATCTGTAAAGCATCGGACTATATCTCTTATCAGCCCCCTCCCCACTAAACTCCCCTTTCCTCTGGCAGGTAAGGGGAAAGATGCTGAACTAGGAAGTGACTGGGCTCTACTTGGAGAGTGGGAGCCATATAGCAGCAGGGAGCTGGACAGAAGCCCCAGGAACTGTGGACAGAGCCACTTGTGGAACAGGCTGTGAGTGCCAGACAATACAGCTGGGTGCAGGTCTGTGTGGGACTTAAGGGGGAGCAACAGTGGCAGGGCAGGGAGCCACTGCAAAGGGGTTCCAATGAGAGACTCTAACTGAGGCTGGCCTGGAGACGCGCAAGCACCTCTTTGCTGGAATAGAGATTGGACTGAAAAGTACACCCCAGAGATTAGGCCTGAAGATTCCTGAATCACAATTGCACTGCCCTAAGGGCCAAACAAAAAACACTCTTCCTCAAGTTGAGCTGTAACTGTGTAAGCCTCTGTACCTAGCGTATTTGCAACCTTTCCCTTTCCTGCTAGTCCTAGTAAAATACACTTAGTAACGTGTCTGAGTGGTTATTGGGACCCACCAGGCCTAGTGCTTAGATGCCTAGTTGCTGAAGCACCTGCAGTGCTTGTCTCTCACTACGAGCCCCATAGGGGTTTGTTGTACTGGGCAGCCATTACAATTACAGTGCCATTCAGAGTGACGTTTGAATCTGCAAAATCTAAGTATGTGCCTGTAAAATCTCATGCATGCAAAAAGAAAGGCCAGCTACTGCAAATTTAGATCACTGTTGTTTAGTAATCTAGTGAAACCTGTACAACAGGCAGGCAACTTCCTGTATTAACACTCCCCAAATATACTACAAACCTGCTACAGGGCTATCTTTATTCTCTGTTATGCAACCAGGTTTTTTTCAGTCACTTGAGTGGTTGCTCAAGAAAAGTTGTAGTATTTATAAGTGCATGTATCTGTTCCTGAGCTTTATTTCTAAACATACTCCCAAACTCGTTGCCTGACATCCATTTTGCCAAAGCAGAATATTTCCCTCTCCATTTTTAAAACCACTTTTTTGGAAAACATAATCCAAACTATACATATAAAATGATGGGGTCTAAATCAGCTGTTACCACTCAAGAAAGAGATCTTGGAGTTACTGTGGATAGCTCTTTGAAAACATCCACTCAATGTACAACAGCAGTCAAAAAAAGTGAACAGAATGTTGGGAATCATTAGGAAAGGGATAAATAATAAGACAGAAGATATTATAGTGCCTCTATATAAATCCATGGTACGCCCACATCTTGAAGAATGCATACAGATCTGATCGCTCCATCTCAAAAAAGATATATTGGAACTGGAAAAGGTACAGGAAAGGGCAAGAAATATTATTAGAGGTATGGAACTGCTTCTTTAAGAGGAGAGATTAATAAGACTGGGACTTTTCAGCTTGGAAAAGAGGAGACTAAGGGCGGGATATGATAGAGGTCTATAAAATTATGATTAGTGTGGATAAAGTAAACAAGGAAGTGTTATTTACTCCTTTTCATAACACAAGAACTAGGAGTCATCAAATGAAATTATAGGAAGCAGGTTTAGAACAAACAAAAGGAAGTATTTCTTCACACAACATGCAGTCAACCTGTGAAACTCGTTGCCAGAGGATGTTGTGAAGGTCAAGATTATAACAAGGTTCAAAAAAGAACTAGAAAAGTTCTTGGAGGATAGGTCCATCAATCACTATTAGCCAGGATGCAGGGAATAGGCAGGGATGCAAAACCATGCTCTGAAGTGTCCCTAGCTTCTGTTTGCCGGAAGCAGGGAATGGGCGACAGGGGATGGATCACTTGACGATTACCTGTTCTGTTCATTCCCTCTGAGACACCTGGCACTGACCACGGTTGGAAGACAGGATATTGGGCTAGATGGACCGTTGCTCTGTCCCAGTATGGCTGATCTTATGTTCTTATATTCTTAATTTCTTGTCAGATCTAGAAAAGAGAGGGGGAGAGTGAGAGAGAACTTAGCTCTATAAATTCTGCTAGAAAGATCTACCTTTATAATTCTGTCCCTCTAATAGCACAATAGCATTTTTAGTATTACAAGGTGTATTTTGATTTTTAAGCCATAAAATGAGCAAAATATTATAAGGAGTGTTTAGAGTACTTACAGTTACGTAGCACTTTACAAGCCAGATCCTCAGCTGGTGAAAATCATCATATCTTCATTGACTCCAACAGAGCTACATGACCTGAGAATCTAGCACTATATTTTCAAAGTGCTGTAGAAATATGAATAAAAAACAAAGTAATGAAAATATTCAACTATATGTTTAATGGTTGCACATTTCCAAATGAATTAATTTAATGGTCCTTGATATTCTGTCAATGCATTGGAGGAGTTGTGTTTACCGATATCTGACTTTTTAAATACAAATAAGTAAATACGTATATTTAATTTCTCTAGATTTCAAGCAATTTGGGGGGGAAGGGAAGGTGTGGTTAGAATATAGTTCTCTATCCCCTAAGGAGTGCTAAAGCCAAGAGGATAAAATGAATAAACACCACCTTTCTAGTGGTTTTTACTAAACCTTGTATTCAGATCATTTATGGCCTAACCCTGCAAACACACACGCAAGCAACTTTATACACAGGAATAGTCCCTCTGAAGGGAACTAGTCTCTTATGTGAAGTTACTGATGCTTGTGTTTTCAGAGTGGGCCCTAAATGGTCTGTGGCCAATCACAGGGTGTGTCTACCATCAATCAATCATAGGTACAAGCAACTTTGGGACTTCCTGTTTCCCCCATATAAATAAGTGGAAATGGTATGTGGGAATCATCCCGTCCAAGAAACAATTCCTATCCACTATATGATCACAGAGACACAGTCCAAAAGACTAACTTGTATAAAAGACACTGTGTAGAATAAGGCTCCAGTCCAGCAAACACTTCTACACCTGCTTAACTTTAGACACTGCCCCTGCTCACATATGTAAAGTGAAGCAGGTGCATACATGTTTGCAAAACTAGGGTCTGAAACAGGTTTGTCTCCTTGTGATCACATGTGGTAATTTTTCACGTCAACTATAGTCCTAGGGATGGAGCCTATATTCCACGTCCAACACAACAATCATGCACCTTTCCTTCTTCCATGTTGTGGAAGAAAGAACAATGGTGAGTAGATTGAATGTAATCGGGTGTCCTCTACTTTAACTCTGTCCACTTTTGAGGCATGCTATCTTAAAACAAAGAGGCTTTGCAGTGAAACCAGAGAGGGAAACTCTGCCCTGAGGAGATAAATGAATGGGTGGCAGCATATAATTAATAAAATAAACCTTCCAGAAACCACTTCTTTTAGACAGAAACAGTAGTTTCAGGAGACGGTTGTGACAAAATCCAACCTTTAATCCAATTTTTATGGCATGCACATCTGAAAAAACAATAAATAAATGCAGTTCAAATGATACCTCGCCTATTCAAGTCAGATTAGAACTGATAAGGTCATGGAAACAGTCTGAGAACTGATTATTATTATTATAGGGGATATTTATAGGTAACCCCCTATTCTACTTGACAGTGCTACCCAGAGACTATGAGGCCTCAGTTTATAGGTTGGGATGATGAGGATCTAGTTTGTAACATGGCCTGTTTAATGGCAACTGGATCTGACACAATCAGTGGTGTAAAAGCAGTGCCTCTAGCTCTCATGGGGACGTGAACACAATGGGTGTCAACCTGCCGGTGACAGGACTTTTGGTTTACAGAGTGAACAAAGGAATCAGAGAACCAGTCAGAATACAAGCAGTGAGAACTCGTAATGCAAGGAACTAAGGGAAAGAAATGTATTGGGGAAAGGGCAAAATTAAAAAAGGGAAACAAGAACGCTCTATAAAGCAAACACAATACCAATCAATTGACCAGTGAACTCCCACATCCCTAACAAGCCATTGGCCGGGTTGCTGAATATGACCTTAGTGGTCGTACTAGAACTTGCATGCACAACTGAGAGCTCTATCCCTCTCCAGGTCCCCTGCTGGTAGAGGCCATAGATGGAAGGTGCAATCAAGAGTTAAGGAATAGCCTTAAACAACTGCAGGAATCCAGACTTAAGGGTAACAGCAAGCTGAATGCTACTCATAAGTACACAGTCCCACACACAGCGATCAGGGCATTTGACTCCTTTATGATAACAAAATGCAACACTCAGGCTGTCTTACCCCTGAGGATTCTCTGAACCTAACTAACTAGGCAATGGTTCCTGAGGAAACAGAAGCCACAGTCCATCTGTGAGTCAAGCGGGCAGCTCGGAATCAAGCACCTCAGGAGTAGAGGTATGATAGTCAAACCACAGCCTGCAATTTTCTTTAGCTCCCCACTGTAGTTAAAATAGTCCAGGTGGTGGCAAAGAGAGAAAATGGCAGAGAGAAAAGGAGAGGGAGATGAGAAAATACAGATGATACAAATCAGGGAAGAACAATTTTGTGGCTAAGGCACTGGATGGGGAAACTGAGAAAGAGTGAGAGATTTTGCAGCAGTGGAGTTAGAGTTGGCAAAGAGGTGGTTTGGGGGTAATGAAATGACAATCAAAAGGGTACAAAGGGTGGGAGCAGAAAGGGACAAGGAGCAGCCACTAAGAAGAGAGGACAAAGGCTGGGAAAGTACACAGTCAACTGGAGAGAAATGACATGCCATACTGTGTCTCAAAATTTTTCTTCATGTGCCATTGTGCCTGATTTGGGGGCTCTATATCTCACAGTTTGGCAGTTGTGATTAAGTGGTATGTGATCTAATGTCATTCCAAATGGGACTACAACTCCCAGCATCCCTTGAGGCTTGTATCTCTTAGAATTCCTAAAAATTACAGCCGAGTATATTAATCAAAGGAAAGGTAATATCAAGACCATCTTCAGGTATTAGAAATATTTGCGCTCTCTCTCCCTCTCTCTCTCTCTCTCTCCCCTTAAGGAGCCAGATATTTTGGAATTCTTACCTGTTTGTTGTTTTTATGGATTCCCAAGGTCAGGATGAGTAACAAAATATTAACATCGAATCTATCATACCACTTATGAAAACTATAATCAAACCCAGAACTTCACGTGAGTACCAACCTGTTAACTAAAGAATCAAATCTTCTTGTAATAAATACTCACATTGTGACAGGTAAAACTCAGGTCATATGTCTCCTTTGAAGTTTTAATGGCCACTCCAATTTTATGATAAAGCCACTCAACTTACGTTTGTAGTAATTTTGCAAAGCCTGAAGCGGCTCTAGTCATCTTTAGTGTACAGCTCCCAAGGACAAGGCCCTCATAAAACTGCAAGCTTCAAAGAGATTATGCCTCTTCTTTTCTTTTTCTTTCTTTCTAACTTTTTTTTCTGGTTAAAGAAAACTCCTCCCTGTTCCACATGGGACCCTGAGGAGCCTCCTCAATTTATCCCCAATTTAAACCTACCTTCTCAAGCCCCATGTGTCAGCCTTCATCCAGCTAGGGCAGTTAAGAAGGTATTCCTCTTCCTTTCTCCTTTTTGTGGCAATCCTCTAGGGTAAATGCTGTTCTTTTACTCTATGCTAAATGAAGAGCAATTCCATCCAAATCAATGGAGTTGCTGGGCATCTACAAAGAGGTAACAGGTCATCACATTAGGCCTTTTAACTCCAGATTGTCAGACAATTTACCAAGCGCCTCTCTCACCTGGGCTTTTTTGCATCTGTTGTTTCTCTATGCATTTTTTGAGGTGGCAGAGGAATAGTGTGACAAGACAGCAAGTATGAAAAATCAGGACAGAGGTGGGGGGTAATAGATGCCCATATAAGAAAAAGCCCCGAATATCAGGACTGCCCCTATAAAATCGAGACATCTGATCACCCTGCAGAAGAATGCAAATTTAGTTAATCCTGCTCCGTCTTACTTAAATGTGAGACTAGAGCTATGGCTTCACTACTAGGCTTTTAGCAAAACGGCTTTGCCACTACAGCTGTACTGCTACAAGTCATGCAGTGTAGCTGCTGTTTGTCAGCAGGAGAAAGCTCTCCTGCTGACAAAAACTTTCACCCCCCACGAGTGGCAGTGGCTTTGTCAGTAGGAGAGTGACCAACAATGCTGTTCACGTCGGCACTTTTGATCAGTAAAAGTTTTGTTGTTCGGGGTATGTTATTTTTTTTACACCACTGAATGACAAAAGTTTTGTCAATGAAGTGCCAGTGTAGACAAACTGTAGGAATCCAGTATGGCACCTTTAACCCACCTCAGCCAGCTGGTCCCTTGCATTCTTTTGTCTTTCAAATATTTTTTAACTTTTTTTAGTGATTTATTCTACAGTTTATTTTACATGTGATTTTATTTATAAAAAGACAATGGGCAAAATTTTCAAGAGTGTCCTAGGTGCCTATGACCCATTTTCAGACGTTGAAAGTTAGGCGCCTAAATACCTGTGAAGGTCTGGGCCCTAAGACCAATTGACTTCCTATGAGATTAAGGCTCCTAAGTGCCTAAGTCACTTTTGAAAATTGAATCTTTGAAATTTTTATCCAATAAGGCTTTATAGCAACCTACTAAAACACAGTGAAACCAAACATGAGACACATACCTTCACTTATTAGCAACAACCTGTGTTAAGAGACCAGCCTGTACATGCTTAGTACTTCTACAATGGGTACATTAGAATGCCATCTTCAATAAGCAAATGATTTTTGTTAGCCTCTTGAGATGGCACTAATAGGTGTATGTCCCTTTTTCCTTCTTTATTACATTAGGTAGATGTGCGCACACAGCTCGACAGTTAAGGGAGGAAAAATTTTGGCCAACATACGCACAAGTGCTAGTTCACACTCTCATAGAGCATACAAAACCTTGGTCTAAAAGATTCCAGTATAGTCAACTAGATGGTGATCTGGTTCTCTTCCTCAGAAGGGTAAAGGACTGAGATGAATCTGCTGGATTTTGAACTTTTGGTTTTTCAAACCTAATGTTTATATCACTAAGCCAGGCCCACCAGGAAGCTGATTGAATAATGTAGGCCTGTATATTTAGCAGCTTGCAGATCTATTTCATACTTTGACTTTGCTGTGATCAGTCTTTTTCTATGAATTGTTAATGCTGTATTTAAAATATTTACTCTCAATGCCAAAAATAAAGTACAAAAAAAAAAGCACATTTGTCCATCTCATCCAATGTATTTGTGGAACAGACATCAATTTTTTCATATTGGAGTTATCGAGACAAGAGGGAAAGAGCTGGGAAATTTCTGGGCTGTGGAATTTGGCTAATAAAATCAAGTTTCTATTCCACTTCAGAGACAGCACAAACAGTTCAGAACCTGATCAATGTAACCAGGAGAAAAACTCCTATTACAATAACTGCTCTAGTCTCAGTCTTCACTTCGTCTATGTGGGGTTCATAGATCTAGGTGTGTTCTGATTATAGCGTTATAACATTTGCACATTGTAAATGATTTGCAGACTGGTAAATGTATTATATACATCTTTGCTTCAGATCAACAAACTTCATTTCACACCCTGAACTCTGCTGCTTTCCCATTCAGCATGCAGAGTGAATTAACTCACAGGAAGCAACATGGGGTGCTCTCTAGGGGACTGCCTCAAAACATCAGTGTCAGAACAATCATGAACAAGTTAGGGAACATCTACCAATTAAAATATGTAACCTAAGCAATATAAATATGCAAAGCATTTTATAATGTAGACAAAAATTTAGCATGTGCCCTGTGACTAATTTATTTGCAGATGATACATGCTAGAATAAGTTAACAGGCAAGACTGTCTTTTTTTTATACTTTAGCTTCTTCAAGATTACTGAAAAGTTCCTTTACACAAGAAATTAGCTGAAATGTCCTAAGGCATGGTATGTACTCTGAAAATGCTCACATTTCATTTGATTGCTGCTGTTAATGTTTCAGAAATGAAGTAAGTTTTCCCCAGGGGATATTCAGCATGGTTTACCCATTTGTCTAAGCTTCTTCAAAGGAGGAACAATTCTTAGTTATATCTTGATAACAGCAAAAGAGAAAATAAACAAATGCAATGTTAGAAAAACAAATATTGAATTAAAAAGGCATGGTAATTTTAATAAAATTACACAATTATTTTAAAAGGAAACTGCTACTATTTCACAACAGCTATAAGCTAATGATGAGAAGAACAAAAAGCCATCCCCAAATCAGCTCAACTGAAATTGTGTTTTTCTCCTATTACTGCTGCCGCTTCTCACCTGCTTTCTGTAAATTCATTTATTTATATTAGGTCTCTGTTACAGATGAGCTGGTAAAGTAGCTTTGGATCATCTTAAGATTCCACAGGTGATCAGAGTTCAGTCAGGATTAAGAGTCAGATTTAGGGTTGATATCAAAATCTTGCAAGATTTCTGGCACCTTGCAAGGGAGAAATCTTATAATATTGATGGTTCTTGTGAGATTTTTGTTCTGTTGGACCAAAATCATCTTTCTGCTCCTGAACAGAACTGGAAAATAGTTCCACTCTGAAACTGATCCAAGGGATTGATTTGGATTCAAAGCCAAACTCTCACAAAATTATTGTTCTATAGAGTTTGCATTCAGGTTCTAGTCTATCTCTAATGTCCATTTTGAAAGTACCAGTACAAATTAAATAGTTCTTTAGAATAAAAGTTTGCTGCTGTCACTGACAATCAAAACTTCAGAAGGCCAAAGAAAACTGAAGACTTTTCATATTGGGTTGCATCATTCTACTCTCTGAAAGACAGCAGGAGTGAAAGACCCAATTCAGCATGAAATATGAGCACAATGCTGTATGGTATTGATAGACTCCTCACTTGTTATCAACACTGAACCCATTAATGCAAATTTAGGATGCTCAGCACTTCATAGGATCAAGTCCAAAGGCTGGTTTGTGTGCCATGGAAATCCACAGAAACAGATTTTTGGTGGGTCCCATGTCCTGTGAGATGAAGAAGCTGGACATTGATTGTTATTGAATCAGGCTTTATGACAAGGGATGGATCATTCAGTAATTGCCCTGTTCTGTACATTCTCTCTGAAGCCTCTGGCAGCAGCCACTGTCAGAAGTCAGAAGATACGATACTGGGATGGAACATTGGTCTGACTCAGTATGGCTGTTCTTACGTTCTTAAATAATGACCAAGCACAATGACAAGGAAAACTAAACAAGTATAAAAAGAACTAAAAACAACAAGCTCCAAACCCTAGACTATAATTGTAATGAAGCTGGGAAGAAAAACGGCCATTGGGGGAACCATTTAGAGAGGAGATCTCAGAATTCTCATTTGTCAGGCAGGAAAAGTGGCAAATCTACCAGTGTGATTCTCTCAGTCGCTGTAAAAGAGTACACTACATTGCCCTAGAAATTCCTGCAGCCAAAGCTGTTAAACTGAGGCAACAGTCAAAAAGGGTGTTAGATGGGAAAATGGGCAGCTCAGAATAAAAAGAGTGGTTGAAAACCCCATGACTCCATAGCAAACAGCTGAATATTTTTGAGTTGTTCCCTCAGAACTAGTATGAGATTCCCCCCTTGGCATCACACATCTTTGGTCAGTCGCATGGAAAAGAGAAGCCTCTATTCAGATGTCTGGGAGTCATGCTCAAAAAATTAAATTGGGTGCAACTATCATTATGTGCATAGTGAAACCATGTCATATGTAGCAACCAAGCATTGCGCACAGAGAAAAAAGGAAGTTTGACCAATTTATACAGTATGGCACAGGGAGAAAAGCTGTGAGTATACAAGCATAGAATCAGTGCTGTGATTTTGTGTCCTAAAGATAAGTGAACAGAGAGGAAAAAGTCTCTTTCCACGTTCATACTTGGTTCCTGTGACACTGTGTCATCCTTCAACTAGCCCCATACGGCCCAAGGTCCTAACTGGTTAGAACAAGTCACACAGAGAACAGCAAACAAACAGACAGTTATTCAAAACTAACCAAAAAAGCCATGCTACTTTTTCCAATCTAGTTTCCCCTGCCACTGCTGGCATGCCCACTCCCCCACCCCCACCACCTCTGCATACACAATTCCTACTATACTTCCCCTACCACATTCCAATTCCACTTTTAAATGTTGATACAAATCGCTATTTAAAGGCTGAACGTACTTGATGTGCAGGAGGCCATGAGGAGGAGCTGGGGAAATGCACGTTGAGAGCAGAGTTGTGTGGAAGCATAGATGTAATGGAGGGAATGAAATTGAATAGTGGCAAATTCAAAACAGATAAAAGGAGGTAAAACTTCCCATTGCTAGGGCTACACAGCACAGTAGATGCTACTGGCACTTTACAAAACAGATTAAAGAGGTACTCCTTGCCATTAAGAACGTATAAAGACCCCAATTCAAGAATGAGAACTCACTGGGCACAGAGGTCCTACTGCCCAGCTGAGGTGAAAGCAAGAGGAAGAAACTGCATCCTGTGAGGAACGAAAGAGAACAACAAAATCATGTGGTCACACAGGAAGCCAGTGCATACATCTCAACATCATTGGGAGCAGCCTTTACCTTATTATGCAGAGGTACAATTTGTGTGAGTGGACATTGACAATGTGTTGGAGTACTTCACTGCCTTTGCTTCAAAGCTACCACATGATAGTTACCGTCACACAACCCCTTTTATGACTTTTGGGAGCAAATCAACCACTCTTATTTGTGAGGAAGATCATTTTTACAACTTAAAAAAAATTGAGTCAGCAAAATATCGTTTGGATAATTGCCTTAAAACCATGCATTCTGGACACAGAATTATGTATTTCAGTAAAGAAAGCTTCATTGTTTAGTTCTGGTATGCATCATGTTATGATGCATGGCTACATCATGTGCATCTCTCATTATGTAGATATGTTCTAAAATCACACTAAGTTTTATTCTCTAACATGAATCTCTGATAGCACTGGTTTACAATTTTTGAGAAGTCGTCTGCTTCAGAGATAAAATGTGGTATTTATTATGTATTTTGATGTGCTGAATTCAAATATGACAATTAAAACAACTGATTGGCTACTGTTTCTAAGATATTTAAGTTTTTACATTTTATGTCTATGTATATTGTGTAGATAGTAGAGTTTTAATCATAAATTGTAAACCTAGGTCTTTTCATGTGTTTATGGTTGCTTTACATGATAATATTTCCTCTGTCCTGTTTATGTAACACTTTAAAAATCAGCAAAAGGGTTATATAAATAAAATTTATTATGAAACAAAAGGCAAAAAACTATTATGTACATAGTTTAGTCCTATTCAGTGTCTACTCGGCGCTTCTTGGCTTGTCTCTTGTATTCATTAAATGGAGCATCTCTTGTCACTGTCCAGCAATAGTCTGCAAGCATTGATGGGCTCCATTTGCCCTGATAGCGTTTCTCCATTGTTGCAATGTCCTGGTGAAATCGCTCGCCGTGCTCGTCGCTCACTGCTCCGCAGTTCGGTGGAAAAAAATCTAGATGAGAGTGCAAAAAATGTATCTTTAGTGACATGTTGCAACCAAGGCTTTTGTATGCCTTGAGGAGGTTTTCCACCAACAACCTGTAGTTGTCTGCCTTGTTGTTTCCGAGAAAATTTATTGCCACTAACTGGAAGGCTTTCCATGCCGTCTTTTCCTTGCCACGCAGTGCATGGTCAAATGCATCATCTCGAAGAAGTTCACAAATCTGAGGACCAACAAAGACACCTTCCTTTATCTTAGCTTCACTTAACCTTGGAAATTTTCCACGGAGGTACTTGAAAGCTGCTTGTGTTTTGTCAATGGCCTTGACAAAGTTCTTCATCAGACCCAGCTTGATGTGTAAGGGTGGTAACAAAATCTTCCTTGATTCAACAAGTGGTGGATGCTGAACACTTTTCCTCCCAGGCTCCAATGACTGTCGGAGTGGCCAATCTTTCTTGATGTAGTGGGAATCTCTTGCACGACTATCCCATTCGCAGAGAAAACAGCAGTACTTTGTGTATCCAGTCTGCAGACCAAGCAAGAGAGCAACAACCTTCAAATTGCCACAAAGCTGCCACTGATGTTGGTCATAGTTTATGCACCTCAAAAGTTGTTTCATGTTGTCATAGGTTTCCTTCATATGGACTGCATGACCAACTGGAATTGATGGCAAAACATTGCCATTATGCAGCAAAACAGCTTTAAGACTAGTCTTCGATGAATCAATGAACAGTCTCCACTCATCTGGATCGTGAACGATGTTGAGGGCTGCCATCACACCATCGATGTTGTTGCAGGCTACAAGATCACCTTCCATGAAGAAGAATGGGACAAGATCCTTTTGACGGTCACGGAACATGGAAACCCTAACATCACCTGCCAGGAGATTCCACTGCTGTAGTCTGGAGCCCAACAGCTAGACTAGAGCCAATCAACAATTTTAAGCATCATTTTCATTCTCAGTGACCCAGAATTAGTATAGTTTGACTACATTTATTTCAGAAGCATTTTGGCTGTAGAGCAGTGTAGTTGGTCACTGTAGTTACACAGAATTGTGTGTATAAAATAGCCATTATTATAGACAATTTCTCCACTAATTAATAATTTCATTGGCATTTTTCTATTGTAAGATAGGGTTTTGATTTGTAGCATAAACAAGCCTGTGATTATGTAATGTGGAAGGTATCAGTGGGGGGAAAATAAGGAAGCGGGGTAGGGGGGAAAGGATTAGGATATATAGTTTGTCATACTCTATGGGCAGGTCTACACTACGGGGCTAAGTCTACCTAAGTTACGCAACTCCAGGTACGTGAACATCATAGCTGGAGTCAATGTACCTTAGGACATCTTCCGGTATCTACACTGCACTGCATCAACAGGAGAAACTCTCCCATCGACTTACCTTATGTTTCTAGTTCCAGTGGAGTACTGAGTTGACAGGAGAGCACTCAGTGGATGGTTTAGTGGGTCTTCACTAGACCTGCTAAATCAACCCCAGGTAGATCGATCGCTGTGCGTAAATCTCCCAGTAAGTGGAGACAAGCCTCAATCTACACTGCAGTTTGTTATTCATGTGTGTGAATAAATCACCCCCCTGAATGACAAATTACACTGACATAAGTGCTAGTGTGGACAGTGCTACGTTGGTGGGAGAGCATCACCTGCTCACAGGGGCTGGAGTAGGTAAGCTGACGGGAGACCTCTCCCCCACTGGCTTAGGGTGCTACATTAAAGACCCTGCAGCTGTGCCGCTTTAAACTCTCAAACGTACCTGTGTCTTCAGTGATTGGAGGAGAGACTTAGATGTCAGGATTCAATTTCTCATCCTTCCATAATCTTGGAAATAAATCCCTGGCTGCTGTGTCTTAGTTTGCTCATCTGTAATCTATATAACAATACCCCTATGGGACAGAATAGTGTGAGAGGATTGAGTCAAGGTGCTGTAAGTGTAAAATTCTACAGGGTCAGCTCTACTATAGTTTCCGTTCCTTCCAGGAAGTACTGGTTTTCTTCAAGTTTGCAGGAGCACAGAAAATGGGTGTAACCCAGTAGCTGAGTGTACACATTTGTTTATATATTTTTTAAAGTGACTAAGCCTCTCTCCTTCAATAGAAAAGATCCTGAAATGGAGAGAAGATAGTGGATAATAGTATATATCATTCACATAAGGTGATAGAGCTGCAGAACAGATGTAAATAAAATAATAGCACCATAAAGCTAGCTCTTATCACTTCATATTTACAATTTTAATTGTGGTGGTGCCCAAGAAGTGCTAGGTACTTTCCAAGCAGAAAATGATGGTCCTTGCAATGAAGAACATACAGTGTTGCCTCTAAGAATTCTATTATTTGAAAATCAATATGCAAAGTCATGGGTAAGGAGCTATACAGAGAACACTCACGCATATTAATTTTAGGCACTTTGTTTTATTTTCCAAAAAATTGTCTTTATATATAAACCATTTCATTCTCTCTCAAAACATTCTACAACTATACAGCTGTTTGCTCCATCATTTGCATAGGAAATACCACAAATACAAAAATATGGGGGGAAGGGGAAGGAAAAAGAAGCAAAACAGTAACCAATTTATGCATGTGTTTCCATGTATAAACATTTAAAGCCTTACAAAATTATTTACATCATTTGTCAACTATTTACAATTAAGAGCAATGTTTCTAACTATAACAAACAAAAACTATAATTTATCAAGTGTATGTAAAATGGTCTTTAAAAATGTCTACCATATACCACAAAATAAATAAAAAGACAAACAACAGTTTTAACAAAGTTATGTTTTCCTTTGAGACCCTTTTTTGGCTTTTTGGTTGTTCATTCCACCTATTGGTTGACATCATGAAATCACAGTCTGTGAATTGCATATCTGTATTAGTTGTTTCCTTTATGTTGTAGATACTTCGGCCAAGTCCTACAAAGTGTAACCTCATTTTTTGGCCCTTCATTTCCTATTTCCAGACAGAACGCTGTCGACTAAATTCACTGTTGGCATAAAAGGGCAGAACTCCTTTGACTTCAGTTGCATCTATTTATGTCAGCAGTGACTTTTGTCCAGTGTGTGTCAATGTTAACAGTGGATTAACTAAATTGCACTGTAATTTTAAATAAAATTACTGTATCCTTTACCTTCTGGTAAATTACATGCAACATCCACATGAAACTAGATCATACAGGTGCTAAACCAGCTTAACATGTCAGTCTATGAAAATTGCATCCTAAATCCTTCTTTTTAAAGTGATACTAAGTTTAGCTTATAGTAAGAGGTTTAACATTCTGTATACTGTAACTATTCTCATTATTTGCAGTTCATTCTAAATGTTTTGCCCTTTTAAGCATTCTGAAAACTCAATCCTGTTTTGAATATTCAGTGCACAACATTTATGTTAACACATACAAAATGTTTGAATGGCTAGTTCACTTTTCTTCAGAAAATGAAACTAAGTTGGTAATGTTTTGAGAGGTATTTAAATAAATTTAATTGAAAATGTGCCATATTATCAAATGCACGTCTGAATTTTCAGAGGATTCCTAGAAAACTTTTGTAATAAACCTAAAAAGCTGATTTGCATATTTACAAAATCGTTGTCATAGCAAACATGCAACATACTGAACAAACTCTTTGTTCTATGGCTGTTTATGAATTTTTCTATATATTTTATCTGCACAGAAAGACAACATTTTAAAAAAAATCACACAAGTACTAAATATGTCCAGTAAAAACCTGACAGACTACAATTCATGGCTTGTCCTCTGTGTTCACTCGTCTATGCCCTCCCATTAATTCATTTACTAAACATTGCCACAATAATGACAGTGCTTTGGTCAAAACACCGTAAGAAAATAATCTATAATGATGCAACGTGTTGAAACATAATACTTGAGATGAAACCTGCTGACTAAAGCCATATACATGATCAGAGCAAACAAAATAAATGACTGAACACTCAGGTACTGTGGTACAGTGTCTTCCCTGTTTCCTCATAATTATACAAAATATACATTTCCAGTTTCTTTGGAGACTTTTTGGATAGTCAATAGTCAAAAATTAAAACTAAATTCTAACCACACGCTGAGAATCACTTGGAAATTGCATAGATACAGACAGCCTCCACGTCGAACCCAGCGTTTAGTTCTGATGTCTCTTCATGTGCAGAGCCAGGTGGTCAGAGCGAGAGAAGCTACGATTGCACACAGCACACTGGAAAGGTTTGGCCCCTGTGTGCTTCCTGTAATGGCGTGTTAACTCATCTGAACGAGCAAATCTCCAGTCACAGCCATCCCAAGTGCATTTGTATGGCTTCTCCCCTGAAACATTTGGAACACACAGAAACAGATGGTTAGCTGTGACTCCACAGAAGAAGAACAATTAACAAGAACTCATACTAAATGCCAATAGTTTGCACTTTACAGGTGGGGGGGAGAGAAAGAGAAGAGTGCTCATGGTTCCTGATGATTCACAGATATATTTAATACTCACAAGTTAATCTTTTGCTACAAGTTCACAGAATTTTGTTCTTGAAATTTGTGGTAAACAGACACCACTGCAGAGACATGTAAACATAAGCTAATTATACCCCTATTACAAAAAGTAAAAATATACACCTAGAAATAATTACATGGAACTGAAAAATACACACACCTCCTCACAATGAGATGTAGTAGAGAGCATCATACTACAATCTGCTCCATCTTAATATACAAATTATTTTTTTTAAAAAAAGTGACAAGAGTCATACATTAAAGAAATATTTCTAAGATCTAGTTTAAATGTGGAGAAAGGTTACTATAAGATTTATAATACAGAGTTTTAAGAGCTTCTGATGTGGAAGTAAAACTAGAATTTCTTTATGCAGTATGTAACAAATACAACTGGGATAATACTTTCTAAAACAAAAAAAATAAAAAAAGGTCAACTAATAACTGCAATAAAATCTTGTGGCCTTCTGGCTTAGGACAGCTGTATATAGAGAAAAACCATCTAAAAGACTCAGGCCCAAGTTTGCAAAATTGGATGTCTAGAATTAGGTGCTTACATGGCCAGATTTTTCAGAGGTGCCAAGCCCCTGCTGTTCCTATTAACTTACATGGATGTGGAGAGTGCACAGCACCTCTGAAAAAAAATCTGACCACATTTATAGAGGCGCCTAATATAGATTGAAGTGCCCAGCTTTAGACAGCCAGATTTGAACATGTTGGCCAAACTATCTCAGGTATTTGCATTAATCCATTTCAGAACTGAAAATGGAACATTTTAAGCACACCTATAATTTGTAGTTATGTTTGTTGAAATACGGAGAGCTAGGATTGCCTATTTATAGGATCACTGCTAGAGTGATATACACTGAACTACTCTACATTCATTTCAAAGTGTCTTTAGATCAGGGCTCTCGAATTCTAATTTTTAAAAAAGTGTTACAAGTAACCAACGTTAACAGAGAGAGAAGGTGGAATTTATTAAAGCACTCAGCTTTGACTTAACTGTGCTGCCATTGAAGTGAATGGTAAAACTTGCATTAACAAATGGGAACAGAGTTAGGTCCGTGCCAAGTGCTTTGGAAAATCCCATCCAGAGTATGTTGTGTATCACCTTCCTCCTAGTTTTCATCATATGGAGCTTTCGCCACTCCCATTCACATCCAATAACAATCCTCACAAACCAACTACAGCTACTTGGAAAGTATTTTAATGTAGGTTTAGCAGGTGGAAACGAGGAAGAAAGCCAGCACCACGTGACCAGACAGCTCGTTTTGCACCATCAACAGCCCAGAGAACACCGTGTGAGACCCGCCCCCCTATGTCAAAAGATTAAGAATTTAGCAAAAATTAAGGTTCTGTTGCTTGACAGCAGAAGGGCTAAGTCCCTTTTAAAACAATCAAAATTATAAAATCCATCCTCCTTGTAGAGTTTATGATGCCTTTTATGATCAACACTTAACCTACTGCAAAAGGAGAGACTACCCCCGCCCCCCAGCTTCATGAATGGGAAGTAACTCCACATTGGCAGCACATTCGCACTGAATGGAGTCTACATCAAAAAACCCAGCAACTTCTTAGTGCACAGGACAACCAAGATTTATTGCTAGACTATCATCCTTGAAGTGTATCATTCTTTAAGAGAAGCAACTTAGGGCCTGATCCACCTCCTAGGAACCTAATGAGATTCTTTCCATTGATGTCCATTCCATTCCAATGGAAGATGATTTAGGCTGCAACCAGTTATAGCTCAGTATTTGCTCTGCATGACTGTGACCAATGAACATGGTAAGGCATCATTTGTGATCGCACCTATGTCCCAGACAAGACATACTGTAGATGAAAACAAGGATGTTGTTTAAACCTGACAAGTGAAGCACTACCAGAAAAGCCAGTTGAGTTAATGTATTAGAATCCCAGAGGTATAATGGCAGAAGTCCGGTACAGGATCTCTTGCAGTAATCATCATTTCAATATCTAAACTGGATCTTCCTATAACTTGCTCCATGGTTGTTAATGCAGTCTTTAGAACATTACATTGCACATGACATGGACACAGAAGAAGAGGCCACTTGTAGGTGTGCTTTGTGGTAAAACAAAAACAATCATATCTCTTTTGTGGAACTCAACAGCAGATGTGCTTTCTTTAAGAACATTATAAAGTTTTTTGGGGTTCTGACTTCAAACACTTTTTAAACAGATGTTTTATTTTGCTTATGACTAATTTTTAAAAAACCAAATAGCGGCATAGATAATGTGGCTCTCTGGTAGATACAAGACTATATTAAAAGAACATGTGTATTAAAGACTGCCTTCTTGTATTCAGCACCTCAGTTGTTCCAACCTTGTCCCATAGATAGCAGCAGAGAGAGGAGGAAGGAGTGGGAGACACCTCATCAGGAAGGACCCATTATTTGAGGATTTTTTAGTTAGTTAGTTTTGTTTTTGGGGGTGGGGGAAGAGGGAAAGTTATACTAGCTGTAAGGGAGGCTGTGGATAGCTACATAGATTTTGGGGGAGTGGGGTGAAGGAGATGCAAAAATTTCTCCACAGTTCCTAAATTTGATGTTTATATTACAAGTCACTTCTGTTTTCAGTTCAGTTTTAAGAGCTATGTTGCTTGCCACTTGGTGGTAAAATAAGCTCAGAAGGACCCCACTAGTTGGAAGAGATTTAAGGGGTAGCTCTGGACCCTGCTAGCTGTTCTATGTACACAGAACAGCAGGCCAGAAAACAGAAGAGAAACTTTTGATTTGAAAAAAAAATTCCTGTTTCTTTTTCTTAATCAGATATGACCTTTTAGCCCTCTTTCCCCTCCCCTCCATCAATTTTCCCTCCACTGAAATGTCAACAATATTTTTCATCAAAATTTCAATGTCAATGAGCTCTAGTTCCCAGCAGGCAAAGTAGGCTTGGTTTTAAAAGTGGCCACGGTTTACAATGCTGCTGCTATTCCTGCGAGGTGGGGTGAAGTATCAGGAGTTTTATGAACGCCTGCACTCCAGCGCACCGAACACATCCGCAAAACCGCCTTGTGTAGGTAGTGTCTACTGTGTAGACCACCAACCCCAAATGTACTGCTGGTGGGATGAAATAGTAGTATGTAGACTTGTATGCTTAAATTACTGATATTCTGGACAGCAGTAACTTATGTGGCCTTGTTGGACATAAATTACGAAATATCGCTGTGAAATCCTGATTCTGCTGATGTCGATGTCACTGAGAGGTGTTTTTTTTTTTTGCCTTCAGCAGGTCTTGGATTTCACCTCAGATTTCCAGGGGAACATCAGCTGTTCCCACTGCCTACCCTGATAGCTCTCTAGGCTGCCATTGCCGTAACCTGCTATATTATGAAACTTCCCACAGTCTTGTGACATAAAGTGGCATAACCAGCAGCAATGTGCTGCTGCTGCTGCTCTGCCCCATGCTATGATAGCCCCGCCTTGGCTTCTCCAAACTTGAGCTGTGAAGAATTTCACTGAGAGTATGCATGGAGGGGATTGAGTAAGTAACCCACACACTTCCTGGCTGTGCTGTTGTGTCCCATCTAGTGGCACCGAGATCTCTTAGGCCACGTCTAGACTACGCGCCAGATCAGCGTGTTAAAATCGATTGCTCAGCGATCGAAATATTGCGTCTGGTCTGGATGCGATATCTCGATCCCAGAGCGTGCTTAGATCGATTCCGGAACTCCAGCTAGACGACCGGATTTCCGGATTCGACACAGCGAGCTGCGCGGATCGAGCCCGCGCGGTGAAAACGGGTGAGTAAATCGATTTTAGATATTCGATTTCAGCTACGCTATTCTCGTAGCTGAAATTGCTTATCTAAAATCGATTTAATCTCGTAGTGTAGACCTGGCCTTAGAGATAAAATGAGTCTTCCTTACAGCCTTACCTAATAAGCAGGGGGCTGTTAGCTCATGCAGTAAGCTCCCAAGGTCCCCAGTTTGATCCTGGCTGCCAATGACCAGGGTCTGTTGACATTTCATAAGCACCTCATGCAGTTTGTTTTCAGCACTACTACTTTTATGTACTAGAAATTAAAGCCATAACACTGCCCTTCACCCCTACTATGGCTAGCAGCGTGGGAACTGAGAACTAAAGAAAAAAAATATATGTTTTTAGCTCCAGTATAAAGGCCCAGCTTATTTTGGAGAAATCTAAGAGGTGAAATACTGAAAGAAAAAATAATAAATCTATGTTTGTGATCCTAGTTTCTGTTGGAAAGTTCTCGAAGGGAATCATTTTGAAATGTTTTTCTTTTGGGTGTGGGAGGGAGAGGCAAGTGAAGATAGAGATTAAAAACTTGTTTAAAAAGGAGAGCAAAAGAACAACTAACCTCAGTACTGTTTAATCTTTCCCAATCTGTACACGTTTGTGTCATATTTAGTGGGAAGCAGAATTTGATTTAAGTTTATGTGGCAAGGAAAAAAAGTTCAAGTTACTTTAAAAAAAAAAAAAAAAAAAGTGTGATTCTTGTTCTTTGCCATACTGACTTTAATGAGCAGAGGAATCTGTTAAAAAAAATTATAAAGCCAAGGAACATTGAATGCTTTATCCACGATTTTCATTAGCTACATAGTAACGTAAGGTTTGTTTACTTTAACAATTGTGTGAAATACAGTAGCTGTACAGTTTCAGAAATAGTTGGTTTCCTCTAGCAGTTTAGAACTTCTTGGTTTAACATCTTATAGAATGCCATTGGTCATCAAATACTAATGTACTATAGTTCAGTTACTGGAACATGATCACTGTATCAAACAAATATTTCCCTGTAAAAGCAAAAAAAAAAAAAAAAAAAAAAAAAAAAAAAAAAAAAGCTAACTCCTCCACTTCAGGGGAGCTTCCATGGGATTTGTTAAAATGTCAACACTGTTCAAGTAAAACACCATGGAGGAAGCTGGTACCGAGTTCTAGCCAAATAGCACACTCCAGGCCTTTCTTCCAAAGCCAGAAATATTATACACAGCTCTTTTGGGAAACAGAACTGCTTTCTGTTGAATTATATTTCAAGAGGATAGAGGTTTCATACATTTAATTGGATTTTTGCATCATCTCTTTCCAGTATCACTGTTTTTAAGTATTTTGTTAGGCTGTCACATCACAAAATGTATTAAGTTCCTCAGCCATTAATATGTATTCATTCTCAAGCACAAACAAACAAACATATTTGTATAGCATGTGAAACAACCTTGTACTTTAGTGCAAGTGTTTAAAAAACTTTGTTGAACACTAAACTAGTTTGGAATCTCTTTAGGAGAAAGCACTTCGCAAGTGATAAGGAAAATGTAACCTGAAAACGTTCTTGTAACTCACTTGTCTTTAAAAGCAAATATTAATGGTGTAAAGGTTAGAGAGTTGTCAAAAGGAGACTTTGATGTTCATAGGAGGCATGCTACTGAGTATGCAAGCCTTCTCTGTTACTTCACTAACACCCATTGCCCAAGTGGTTCCCAAACTTTGGCCAATAAAGTCCTTGCTGGTCACTGCAGAGAGCTGTTTGGTCACAGGGAGGTGGCCCTCCTTAATTTAAGATGCTAAATCACATTAAAATAAAATTAAAAAAATACACTGAATATTATCCTAATACTACTTCACCACATAAGCTACTGCTGTAGATGCCACCTGGATGTTATTCAGTGACCAGTGGGAGAGGAGAAGCCCTGCTCTATTAAAATCTTTCTCAGCAAAACACCATTTAAAAAGCCCCAAATAATTAATGAAATTCCCAGTGACAATACAAGAAAACAAGCTTCTGTTTAAAAAAATTAAAATTAGTGACTATTTAATCAATTAGTTTTCCTATAGCTGGGTTTATCTTTAAAAATAAAGCCAAGAGTTACAGGGCAAGTTTTTCACTTTGCTGCTTACAGTTAGGTAACTAAATTTATATTTTCCCAAGACACCGATCATTCAATAGCTGCTGTTCAGTGTCCACAGTTCATGTGGAAACTGAGTAGAGTTGGGTGGAAAATGGTTCTCGTCTCACACACATTTGAGAGTTAGAACATTTTCTTCCCCACTGTGAATTGGGATGAAAAGTCAAAATCATTCATAAACAGAAAAACTAATTCCCTTTTTCCGCCTGAAATCCCATTTCAAGTCAATTGAAACATTGTTTTGAAATTATCAAAACATCTCATTTCAAACTTTGAAAAGTTTAAAAAGGATTTTTTTTTTTAATCAAGTTAACTTAAGTTTCCAAACAAGTCATTTCAAACTGGAAAAGAAATTTTCCTATAGAAAATGTCAAAGAAAACATTTTGACAATTTCAATTCTTCTCCTCCCAGCCCCAACATTTTTTCAAGTTGGGAAATCTAACCAGATCCTGTTTTGCAAACAGTTTTGGTTTTAACAAATTAGATTTCTCAACAAAAAACCAATCAATCAAAAAAGTTCCCAACCAGTTTTAGTGGTGAATACCTTTGGGGAAGAAAATAAAATCCAAACACCACACAGGTTAATTTTGGGTAATCAAGTTTGAAAATGTTGGCTGTAGCCTACAAGTGTACATGAAGTAAGACTATGCGGGGGAGGAGGCTCTGAAATGTTATCCCACTGTCCTGTGTTTTGTTGCATGCAGAGCACACAATGATGTGGTATAAGTGACTTACCACCACATGTTTGGAACAACCACATTATGAGTGAATTATACTGGTCAAAGGATTGTCCATTATTTATATCTGACAATTCCCAAAAAGTGCGGTATGTCCTCTCATCTGTACTGTGAGGCACCTGAGGTGAAATCTTGACCCCATTAAAGACTCCCAGTGACTTCAAAAGGAGGCCAGGACTTCATCCTGGGTCCTGCTCCAAGCTAGTTTCAGACAAGACAGAATGGTGGGGGAGGGGACAATGGATAAACAATATAGTAAGTATGTTCAAGGAAAAACAGCAGTAAAACAATAAAGTTACCTAGTTACTCATTAATTAAGAGGAACTAGATTGTGTGTGTTTTAGAACTTTTCTAGGATACTAGTTTTCATATCTTTCCACCTCTAGAGCCAGTTTGCTTTAGTTACCAGATATGTTGAGGCCTGTAACTTGACAGAAAGGTTAGAACTAATCTTTTTCAAGTTTACCTGAAATAGCTTTTCTGTATAATATGGTGTCATGATTTTAAGCCTATGCCCCCTTCCTCTCTGACTGGACTAGAAGTAGTTGCTGGTGTATGTGTGTATCCCAGCTCACCTATGGAATATAGCACAAGTTTCCAGCCTTGACAATTTACCAGATACAGAACATATACACACGCCCTTTTAAGTTTCCTTTTAATGTGCAGTATAACACTACTTGAAAAAGGCGTTAATCATAAAGTATTGTATCAGATAAATACAATATTTTAGAGCCATATGACAGGAAGCATTAGTCTCACTGATGGGAGAGGGAGATCCAATTACTGGTTAATTAACCAATATTTTGAGCTCCTTCTACCACAAATGTGTAGAGACAAGAAAACATTAGTATTAGGTAACTGAAGGTGGATATGCATGTCAAAAGTTAATCACCAAATCCTAGTTTTCATTCTTTTTGTGACTACAGACATGGAGAAGACATTATCTCCTCATCAGCCAATAAACATTCAGCACTCTTATTTTGTTAAGTGTTGTCTCATGCAGCTCCAGGATTACTGAGGAATCTTGATGGCTTGTGAAGTTGTTTATTTTCTCTCTGGTATAACATTCTGTTATAGCAGAGGTGGTCTCTCCTCAAGAATATAGGCAAACAAAAGTCAGGGAATTCTAATTTTTGAAAAGTTGATTCATAATAAATCCATGCCATCTGCTATGTGTGTGTATTTACATGTCATATGGGAGAAGATGGCTGCCAGAACTGCTTTGGAGTTTTCATACCTACAGCTCTGGCACTTGTAGGGTAAGAGGTTCCCCTTAATGAAATGTAATAAAAGTTTATACTATAATCCTTAAGATCTCCACCAACTATATGTATATAAAAAAAAAAAATTACCAAAGCAGTAAGTTAAAGCCTTTAACTGAAGGCAAAGTACTGTATACTTGCCAAATGAAAAAGGTTTCAATATGTCCTTAATCAGAGTTGTTAGAGATCACTGAATATAAATAATGCAGTCTGACAGGACAGGAATGCTGCTACCAAGATACTCAGACTAAACTAGGACATTACTTAAATGTTTCTAATCTTTCACCAATGCGAGGTTCATGTCAGCTAGTAAACAACCAACAACATTCACCCCAGAATATATTCCATGGAACTAGAGGAGATTCAATTGTCCAAGTCAAGCTCAGACATTAAATTACAATATGGAATGTCTAATCAAATAGAAAGTTTTAATCACTGGTAATTGCTGTGAATCTTGGACTGTATTAGCATGTGTTGGTCAGTCTCAGAACGGAACTATATTTAAAGCCAGTCTCTTAGGTCATCAGTTGCCTTATCAGGAATCAAACATCCTGGAAAAGAAGTTTAATCCTCTCAGGGAGCAATTGACCAAAACAGTTTAAGCTTTCATGCTTAGAGAGACTTTTTAGGCTTTTAATCAAGAGAAATTGTTGGACTAAAAGAAATAATATGACTGCTCTTCACCTGACACTTCCTTGAATTAATTTTTATAAAATTGTGCCTGGACAGCGGGAGATTTATTACAGTTCTGGGTCAGTCATATCAGAGTCAGGCCTATGTTGGTAAGACTTTGCCTCAAAAAAAGCACAATGTTAAAACATATTTCACTAAAGCCATAACTGGAGATAAAGAACCAAATCAATTAACCTCCATGCCCTACAGTCATTCAATGAAAAGTCTGAAAAAACATGTTACTTTCCCCAAAACTCTGGTTTTCACAGGATGGTGATGCTTTTCCATTTCTCCCACAAGCAACTAATGGATTATGCAAAACTCATATAAAAGATACCAATTACTCTCCATTACTACCTAACTGCTCTTTTGAGCAAGTTATTTCTGCCTTAACATCTGCTGATCACTTTGACAGTATTTTAAATTTTGCTTTGCTTCACCTTTCATTATTCTAGTCTATTACTGACAACGTGCATACCAGGCTAGAGCTTGAAGCCCTCCTGCAGGCAAACCCCCTGCCCTGAGCCCCTGCCACACCCCAAGCCCCTGCCACACTCCTCCTGCACCCCAAGCCCTTGCCCTGATCCCCCTGCTGCATCCCAAGCCCCTGCCGTACCTGCAACTTGACCCTTCCCTGAGCCCCCTGCTGCACCCCGCACCACTCCTGCACCCCAACCCCCTTCCCTGAGTTGCCTGCACCACCCTGCACCTGAACCCCTGCCCTGAACCCCTGCCACACCTCAACCCACTGCCCTGAGCCCCCTGCCACACCCCTCATCCCTCCTGCTCCCCCTGGAGGCAGTGAGGAGGTGGAGTTGGGATGGGGATTTCAGAGAAAGGGTTGGAATGGGGGCAGGGAAGGGGCCAAGGGTGGTGGGGGGAAGTGTCAGTAATGCGGCCCTTGGGCCAATCTACTAGTCCTCATGTGGCCCTCGTGGTCATTTGAGTTTGGGACCCCTGGTTTACATAAAATCAATCTTAAAGCGTGATCTCCAACAGGTAAAAACAAAACAAAAAAATCTTTCCTTGTAAAGTATATGAATAAAAATGAAAAGAAAAAAAAACAAAAACAAAAACAACTTTTCATTGTCATTTCCAAGAGGCAGGCCCCAAAAGATCTCCATGATAAGAATTACCATATTTCACATATTAAGAAATTTTCTTTGAAAAAAATCAAAGTGCCGATAATTACAAGAGTCAAGCACATAAGGAGTATTAATGTCTGTGAGATTAGCCTCGCCTGCTTTGTGGCTCCAGTGCATCCAGGGTGCTACTTCCCAAAATGTTACAAACAAAATCAGCATACTGGCAGAACAGTATTGTGGGTTAAGGCACAAAAAAGATTTGGGTTCAATGAAACTCAGACTTCCTGTGTGACATTGGGCTTGTCACTCTCTTGTTCTGTGCCTCAATTTCCCATCTGTAATTGCACTTTCCTATCTCACAGTCCTCCAATATTCTCCATTGTCTTTGTTTCTAGGATCAAGCAGAGCAAGCTGAATGTCTATCACAGGGGTCAGCAACCTTTCAGAAGCCGTGTGCTGAGTCTTCATTTATTCACTTTAATTTAAGGTTTCGTGTGCCAGTAACACATTTTAATGTTTTTAGAAGGTCTCTCTCTGTCTATACACTATATAACTAAACTATTGTCATATGTAAAGTAAACAAGGTTTTCAAAACGCTTAAATTAAAATACTGATCTTACACCACCAGCCCACTCAGCTCGCTGTCGGTCTGGGGTTCCCATTCACCTGGCTGAGCAGGGCCTGCGGCCAGGACTCCAGCTGGCAAGGGGACAGCAGCCAGACCCCCAGACCAGCAGCGGGCTGAGCAGGGCCTGCGGCCAGGACTCCAGCTGGCAAGGGGACAGCAGCCAGACCCCCAGACCAGCAGCGGGCTGAGCAGGGCCTGCGGCCAGGACTCCAGCTGGCAAGGGGACAGCAGCCAGACCCCCAGACCAGCAGCAGGCTGAGCAGCTCAGCCTGCTGCTGGACTGGGGTTCTGTCCACTGGCTCCCGCCAGCCAGTGTCCTGGCTGCCACCCCTTCTTAGCCCGCTGCCAGTCTGGTGTCCCAGTCCTGCCCACATAGAGTGGGTACCTACCATCTCCCTGCTTTGAGCCCATTCTCTTCCTCTCTCTGCACTGAGCTGAGGGTGGGAGTGCACTGAGAACAAGGCTGGAGGTTGGGGTGCAGGGTCTGGCCAGGAGCTAGAATGAGGGAGGAAGGCTCAGGGTTGAGACAGGAGGTTTGGGTGTGGAGTGCTTACCTGGGCAGCTCCCATTTGATGTGAGGGGTCCAGGTGGGAATGTGGGGGGGATGAAGGGGGGGGCAGGAGCTTTCATTTGGTGCTCAGGGTGGGGCTGGGGGTGTGTGTGGGGTGCGACAGAAGAAGGTTGGGGGCATGTGAGGGGGTGCAGGAGTCAGGGCATGGAGTACAGGGGAGCTTGGTATGTGTGGGGGGTGCCAGAGTCAGGGCTCGGGTTCAGGGGGGGTGTAGGGGTCAGGGCAGAGGGGGAGTTCAGGAGTCAGGGGTTTGACAGCGGGCTGAGCAGTATGGGTGGGGGTGCCAGAGTCAGGGCTCGGGTTCAGGGGGGGTGTAGGGGTCAGGGCAGAGGGGGAGTTCAGGAGTCAGGGGTTTGACAGCGGGCTGAGCAGGGCCAGCAGCAACGTGCCATTAAAAAAACAAAAACAAAAACAAACAAACAAATGGCTGGCAGGCCGTCTTTGGCATGCGTGCCATAGGTTGCTGACCCCTGGCCTATTACAATGCTCAGTGTGTCTTGGAAGGTTGAACCTCATAAGCCTCTTCCCCTTGAGTGGGGAGAATGAAAGAAGAATTCCAACTACTACCCTGCTCCCTCTTACTAGCCTTCTCCGTGACAAAATCCTTGACCTGCCTACGCTGAAGTGGAGGAAAAACAAAACTGGCTCCTCTACTAGGAAGGCAGTAAAGCCACTGGCACTTGTGACCCTCCTGCCAGACCTCTTGCAACCCTTTTTGTGCATGTATCTGGGGAAAGGCGAGAGAGCTGGGCATGTTTTGCAGAGGGAGGGATACAGATAAGATACAAAAAGGATACTTGGGAAAGGAGGAAGAGAAAGAAATAGGAAAGGTGGGAGTGGAAGGAAGAGAATGTCAATCACTAGACAGTAAAGAAAGATTAAAATGATGAAAAAAACAGCAAAGGGAGAAAATGTAGTAAAGCAGGGAAAAAGCAAAGAGTAAAGGACAAAAGCAAGAGACTCAAAAGTAATATTTAAAATTAATATCAAAATATTAATGAGTGACTATGTGGCTCTCACATACACACACTTTTGACTAAAAGTACACCTCCACAAAAATCACACGATTTGATTCCCTCACAGTTAAACAGCACCATTTGTGTTTTTATAAACAGTACCAAGTCAAATACATACAGATGTGTATAGCTCTGGTCAGTAGGAGATATAGATTCCTATAGGCTGCTCAAAGCCTGTTGTCCACCACTGGTTCTGACTATGACTGACCATCATGTCAGTAGATCCAAAATTGGACTGTGAAGCCATATATTAAAAGCAAGTTTAACATCTTGAGGCATTGAATAAATTAACAGTTATCCTAAGCCTAAACATTCATTTGATGTAACTAGGCACGTTGAAGTATTTTGACTTGATCTCATTTAAGAAATGCTATTGCTCTTGAGGTATCTAGGCTTTCACTTCCCATCACCACATACAAGCTAGATCTATAGATAGTTTCTAACATTAACTGCAAAACTATTTCATCTCTCTATTAATGGCAAACCCACCATGTGATCAGAGAACATGCCTGTACAAAGACTGTGTACAGAAAACCAACATGCAGCTGAAAAAACATCCTCAGTGTGTGTACCCTGATGTGTACAAAACAATGATGGCATTTCCTCTAAACAGAAGAGAATACATCTCTGAAACATGTAGCTGCTCACAGAAATGAAGCACTGGAGTGTACAACTGTAGTGCACTGTTACAGGTGAGAACTCAGACTTCAGTGTTTAAAAAGACCTCAAGCATATCACTACGGAGGCGGGGGGGGGGAGGATAGTAGAGCTGTTAATGGGGGTGCTGTTGAAGTATGTTCAAGGAACATGAAATAAAGTTAATAGGGTGTATTAATAATGCACAATTATCTGCTTTTCTTTGACATTTGACAAGTTTTTCAAGTTGGGCATATACCTTAAGGCACTAGCATGAACAACTATAATTTTACTGTAGTGTAGCCTATAATAGATGTGTTTTAAAAAAACCACAACAGCAACACGCATTATATGCTGGTTGCACAATACAAGTTATGAAACTAAACTTGTCCTATGACTATTAGATCAAATTTTAGAAGAAAAATCCCTAACAAAAAGAGGTTGAAGAAACCCATCTATACTGAAAGATGCTCCTACATGTACACTAGCACATACTCATTTTAATCAGCTAAAGATGGAGAATCAAATGCTAATCCATGCTAGTAAAATAAAAGGACTACAGTGCATTAAGACATTACTTAAGAGAACTTGACACCTGATCCAAAATCGTTCAGAGAAGGATACAAAAATACATTCTGTACCTTTGTAACTTGGCAACAGCAGCTTGTTTGCCTGTGTTCAATTTTGAAGCTACCAGCTTAACACCAATTAGAATTCCCTCCATAAATTTTAAAACAACAACTGTAGAGAGACATACCTATTTCAGGAACTACAAACACAGTAACTTGATTTTGGAATAAAAATCTTTAGGTGAAAATTGTTTTTTGTTTTTTTTTTAAATGAAAACAGGTCCCTGTAACAACTCTATTAAAATTAAGGGAGCTTTACCTTTTTAAACCAGGGCAGGATCTGACTTATATTTTTACTCTTAAAAAAGGGTAAGAGGGGAAAACTTTCAACTCTCAGCCATTTCTTATGACCTCATTTAAATGTGACTTATGAACCTGCCAATTAGTTCATATTTGAATGAGGAAACAGACTATTGTTCACATTCCTTCTTTCAGAAATAAGATTTCCCTTAAGTTTGTTCTCAAAGAATGTCTATTAAACTCATTGAAAGCCATTCAGGAGGGAGAGACTCCTAAATAAATACTGTGAAAGGCTGAGATTTTCCAAAACAAAGGAAAAGCATAACGTCTGTTTTGACTTTTAATGGCAGACAAACTTTGCTCCCGGCACTTTTGATTTTAAAATGACAGATTGCTGAAGAGGGTGGAGGCTGTTTGGGAAGAGAGAGATTGCAGCCAATTTAAAAGGTATTGTCAAGAAACTAAGAATAAAGAGAAAACAACTTCAGTGGTCCATGATTACTAAAGAACGGGTTTAGCCAGATAAACAGGCCTGCTACACCCCTAAGGGATTTGAAAGAATATCACACAAAACTTTATTAAACTGGATTAGGTGAGACTCACCTATTAAATTTAAACTTTGAAGGTATTTTTAAGATTAAAAGAGAAACGTTTAATAGTGCTGCATAAATCCAATTGGTTTAAGGGGGCACACAAAGTAAGAGTGGAATTTATACAGACAAACTCAAACGCATAGCCAAATTTAGCCCAACGGGGCTGATACCTCCCTTTTGAAGTCAAAGAGAAAATTCTCATTGACTTCTGGGAGAATTGGGCACGTAGTATAGCTCCATGGAGTTCCCTGAGGTTACATCTACTTTTACCAAGGCAGAATTTAGCCCTTAATCTTTCAGTTCATTAATTTATACAGCACTGGGAATATTAAATGGTGTGCTTGTGTTCAGAAACCTTGCATACAAGGATGGTTTAATTTAAAAACCTTGGATTTTCAAATGGATATTGAGAAAGTGTCAGACTTATTCATACTCTACAATAAAAGGTAGGTAACAGGAAATGGACTAATGTTTGTATTTTAACTCTTTGGACAATTTATCCCTTCATTCCCCTCCCTAAAAGATGCTTTGTATTAAAGGCTTACTTAAATTCACTAGATTTTATCTGAAGCGGCATTCTTGTTTCTATGAATAGATCAGCTTCCCTGACCTTTGCACACTTAGCCACACTGCTGAGGTCAAACGTCTACAGGTAAAAAAAAAAAAAAAAGTAGAAAGCAACATTAACTTTTACTCATCCACAGCAACAGGTACTAGTGATCACAACTTTGGTAAATATTTCTCTGTATGTACAAGAATACGTTAATTTTAGAATTGCTTAATCAGTACTATTTGAAGATATGAAAATTACACATACTTCTGAAAATTGAGTGATTTTCATTTTTACATTTACTTGGTAAAATTACATTTTAAGTTCAGCTTTATTTTTTGGTCTGTTCCTACAGTCACTGTATAATGACAAGTTACACATTTTCAATCTAATGTTGGTTTAAATGTAATAGGGCAGTGGCACCCACTCTTTCCTTACTAAATAATCTGTAAAGTAAGATGAATGTTGCATTCTATTATATTAGTCAAGTTTACATCCTCATTAAAAAAAATTGAATTACCCTCTCATTAAGCTAGCTAGTAATGAGTGATTATATGTATCACAAAATGTTTGTAACAATATTCTTGTTTAGTCTATTGCTAGTGGAGAGCACTGACCTTTGCAAAATTGCTTTTCATTTTTACTGTGGCTGCAATACAGATAACTGCTTCATTTATGAAAACTGGATTTCCATAGTAACATTTAGCCTGGAGATATTCAGTTTCTTTACAGTCATCCAACAATCCACTCATAGTAACTGTTGAATACAAGATCTTTTTCCATAGAGAGGAAGTAAGTTTTGTTTTGACTTTTGCTTTTAAACTAAGATGAAACCATGTTATTCAAACAGTACAAGTTTAATGTTGACAGGTCTACTACAGTAAGCATTTTGCTTTAATTAGAACCATAAATTACTGATTTGAGGATCACATCCCCATGTATAAGTATTTCATATTCGAGTGCAGATCCTGCAACTAGATTTAAAGAGGACAGTGGCTTCTTAGCCTACGTTTCTTTGAAAGACACTGTAATTTTCATTTCAAAAGTTCAGCTAAACTGCAAAAACAATTTTGTATCCAAGTCCCCTGCACAAGAATTATCCTGAACTGCTAAAACAATTCTGTTGTGATGTCAGACACCTAATTTAAACAAAAACAAAAAATCCAAAAAACCCCACATATCTAAACTGAGCCATGCTCTGGATAGAATGGTTCCACTCTTTCCAGTATGTGTTTGTAACACCAATGCATGTTGAGTAGAGAAGAGAACCCTTAGTTCACACCAGAGTCAGTGGACCAAAATTTACTCTTCAGTTTATACCTGTGCAGGTCCATTAACTGAGACTGCATGCATGTAGCTTCAGACAGGGTTTGGTCTATGGCACGACTATATAGGTTTTGCACCTCAACGCTGTTTTTAATTTTCTTACCACTTCAGTAACTCTCTTCACCAAGAAATAAACACGAGATGGATTTGTATTTTTTAAAAAGAAAAGAAAGAGTATTTGGTTTTTAAAACATGGAAGTTTAATGCTGGAGAAAGAGCAAATGGAGAAGAATTGTGGAGCTATACTGAAATCCGAAGAGAAAAATCTTAAAAAAATAGTTCTGTCAGCACTAGTATTTGAAGCCAAAAGAAGTGAGAGTTTATTTAATTTAATAAACAGAAATCATCATATTTATTGTGCTTAATTCAAGACGTGGGGAAAAAACCCAACATCAAAATTTTTCCTTTAAAAAAAAAAGGAAAAAATTTTTTTAAAAAAGCATTTTAGAGAAAAATTGAGGCTTTCAAAGAGAATATTTTACTTGATTTCAATTCTTAAATATTTACTATAAGGAATTCAAAATAACTAAAACAAAATGTCTTAAAAATAAATGGGTAACTTCAACTTTTATTGACAAAGTTGGTTGATTTAACTGAACTATCTTGAACCTAGCCCATTCTGCAAAATCAAAGAAAGAAAAGATGACAAATCAAACATGTTTGCTTTTTTAAAAGCTTCATAACCAAGGAATAAACAACGAAAGTACATACCAGTATGAGTTCTCAGGTGAGCTTTTAAGTGGGAAGACTTTGTATAAACTTTTGTGCAGCCTACGGGGAAAAAAAAAAAAAAAAAAAAAAAAAAAAAAAAAAGAGAAAGCATATCAGCGGGGAGATTATAATGCTCTAGGTTTGCTTATAAAGTCACTCACATTATTCTGAAAATATTGAAAACCAAAAAACCTTACTACCTTGTGGCAGCACAATCATTCTGAAGTTTCACATGATTTACTACAGAAAGTTCTTATGAATGGGTTGCTTTACATAATCAAGAGAAAAGGCAACACTGAAGATCCTGGGACCCTTAATTACTTATGATGTTATACAAAAGAATAGCAGCTACAAGCTAAATACAACTGAGAGCTCACATCTAAACTACATCTGCTACATGAAGAAGCCACACCTGTTACTCAATGATATATGAATGTCACTGATGAACTTTATTTTTTAAATGTTCCTAAAGGACTCCGTCTGATCTTTCCAGGGTATTACTCAATATCTCTTATTTACCACAGTTCTACACTGATTTTTTTAAATTCAGCATTTGTTGTATTATAACATTTACTACATTCAAGATACTATATCCTGTATTATATTTGAGACAAAACTAGTTTCTATTTTATATTTGGGATCACATATTTCATTAATGAATGATTAACATTTGCTGCTAGATTAATCTTTTAGTCTAGCATACAAAATGGATGGACAATTATAGTTGACAACCGAGGAACAAGTTTACACACTGAATTTTCTGTTCATATCAAGATACCTACTGTAAGCTGGACAAAGGATATGGCCTTATGTCAATGGACTTCAATATGCCAATTTACACCTGTTGAGCATCTGGCCCATTGCACATTGAAGAAGTTTGCTAGAACAAAGCATGAGCCAGATACCAAAATTGTTCAACATTAGCCGTCCCAGCCTTCTTTTTTCCCCCAGAGCTACAAGTTTTGTGATGCAGGGATCCACATACATGTATTTAAAAACAGTAAGAACTGATGTTTTATCTTCCAGAAAAGTTAGCAACAATTATTTAAAAATTGTAAGAAAAGACTGCACAGAACAATAAGACTTTGGAGAAGAAGAATAGTTGATTTGGGTCTCACTGTAGCTGGACCACCAAAGACAGTCACTTCCACCCATATTGTTATCATCAGTGTGTGATTTTTTGCAAGATTAAAGAAAACATTTGGGTTATTTATTCTCCATTAGGACAGACTGCTTACCAGGATAATCACAGTAGTGGATACGTCTCTTCTCCAGATCTGGGTTACTCCTTCTATTGTATCTGACTGTCTGGATGTTCTGTGCATTTATTGACATGGCCACCGGTAAATTTGGATTCTGGACTGCCAGCTTGGAAGCTATAGTCGCAGCATAGGATGGAGGAGGAGTTAAATTTTGTAACATTTCTGCTTGTCTATCAGGACTTCCGGGCTCTGAACTTGGGGGTGAAGGAGGGAAGTAAGTGGCCTGTGGTTGAAGAAACTGATTTGGCATTGTGTATGTGCATTGGGGGATACCCTGGAATTGTTTCATTGTAGTCTGTGGAATAGCTGAGGAGAGAGTGTTAAGGCCTGCCATGGCTGATGACATGGAAACATTGTTAAGAGAGTCCATTACTGCTGCCTGAGCAGTAGAACTGGGCAAATCTAAATCCGGTGAACTCAAGAGCTGATATAACTGGCCCTGCTGTGGTGTGAGAGAAAGATGAATATCTGGAGTAGGAAGCTCCTGCTTGATGAAAATGTTGTTCACGTCGGGAGTTTGGTGAGAGCTGAAAATGCTGGTAAACTCTGGGAGAGCCTGAGTGGGGGTGGGGGCAGGGGCAGTAGTTTCACTCTGATGACTGAAGATGGTAACTGGTTCTGTCTTGATGTGGGTAACACATGGTCTCTGGGATTTGTATAGGCCAGTTCTCAGGTGAGTAATGTCAGGAAAGAAGACATTCATGTTGATACTATAAGGCAACCCTTCACTGTCAGTGAAGAACTGGTCTACAACTGAGGCACTGTCTCTTCTGTATTTTTTATGTTCAGGGATGACAGGAACTGGTGGAAGCTGAGGTGCCAGATATTTCTCCATTTCACATCTTGTCTAAACAAAAACAAAAACATAATCCACATGATTTGTTACCAAACCACAGAAGAGATGAGACATCAAGAACATACATAATCAACAACCACCACCACCACTCCCCTTATGAGTACTCTTTTACTAGAAGAGCTAAACAAATCCTGTCTCTTCCACAGGGGAAGTTTTAAATAGTCAGAATAATGAGACATAGTAAAACAACCCTGCCTTTTATAGTTGATATGCTAATCAACAACTCCAAGAACAAATTAGACTGAACAATGTTTATGCAGAACAAGAGTACAAATATTTTAAAGTGTATAATATTTGCAATAGGATAATGTAACAAAATAAAAGTCATCTAATTCGTTTCTACAATTCCTGTACTCTACTATTTCACCATTATTCTAATAAGCATATTGACATTCTTTTACAGGAAGTTCACACACTTCTCTTTGAATTGCTAACTGTAAAAACCATGCCCTCATCTGACTATTTGAAGGCTAACATTTCAAATAGATATTCATACTTCAGAGCAGATTTACAACATAAATGAGAGTTATCTACTGGAAATAAAACTCAAAACAGGTGTAAACTTACAAATATAGAACAACAAGGAGGCAGGACGTGACTTTAAGTTACTATATATTTGGTGTAAAGGGTCCTTTGGACTGGAGTAACAATGTTTTTAAATCTACAGAGAGAGAGTCTATAATTTGTTAAGAATGTGATAACCATGTTTCTACTCATGGTCACACTCTAAACTCTTTAATTCCTACAATGAAATCAGTCCCTTAGTGCAGTGGTAGTAAGGAATCCATGGGTGGTGAAAGCCTGATACATTACTGGTATAGTCATCAGTAAAACATTTATCATGTACTCTCCAATGGGCAAATGTTACATTCCCCCTTACCCTGTAAAAAGTCCAGTCATACCAAATCCCTTTAGCACCCCTAAAAACAGCAAGCAGCTGACAAACAAAAAGTCTACTTAAAAGTGTATTTCAAAAGCCTGTCTCAAAGAAAAAAAAAGAAAAAAAAAAAACAAAAAAAAACCAAAAAGCCACCACACACACACAAAATGCTTGTCTTTGATCTAGACCCGTCCTTAACGTGCCAGGCTCCTTTTTCCAGCTCTTGTTTACAAGCCAAGGCCAGCTTGCTTTGAAGGCAGAAACATGTATTCTTTGAAAAGATATCGCTGAGCCACAGAGACTGAAATATGTCCCACTAATATTCACTGCATTGCTTATCAATTCTCGGGAGGGGAGTTCCTCCTTAATCTTAGTTACATTGGAGATAGGGACTGAGTGACTCCGATTGAGATCCCAGGGCAGGGCCCCCCTTATAAATACGCTTTGGAAGGTGCCTCTGCAGAGGTTTGTCACACTGCTCAGGATCTCACAGGCTTGTCTACTCCGTTTATACAATGCCACTTGTGCCACACAAGGCTACTCACTATAATAAACCGCACACGAAACTATTCAATGAAAGAGTCAAGGCCTGGAAATAGCCTCAAACGAAGCCCGTTCTTGAGCTAAAATCAGGTTGCGGTTGGTGCTGGCTGATTTTAGCTCTTCCAGCTGTTTGCCTGTGGGTCTGTTGCCAAACAGTTTCTGGGACACGCAGAAAGTCCCGACAAGTCTTCCCCCCCCCCCCCCGCCCCAGACTAACATGACCCTGCGTGGGCGAGAGAGACAGGCGGCTGCGCTAATTCTGCTCCTGGGCAAGTGCAAAGGCAGCAGCTGTAGCCTTCAACACCCTCGCGGGGCGGCTCTGCCCCTGCCCCCTCGAATCCGCCTTGAGCGGTTTGGAAGTTCGAGTCCCCGGCGCCCCATTCCGGGCACCGCGCGATTTCTAGCAGCTCCCTGGCCGGAGGGCGGCAGCGCCCGGCTGGGTCCCAGCCCGCAGCACGGGGAGCAGAGCGGCTAGCTCCCTAGGAGGCGCAGCGGAGCCGGGGAGACGCGGACCAGGCGCATCCCCACGCAGGGCGGAGCGAGGGGGGCAAGCGGAGACTTCGGGACCCAGCCCCACTCCCCAGGTGGGGCTCCCCACTGCAGGGCGCCTCCCTGATTCCCCCGCCACTGCCCCACCCAGTGAGCGCTGCCCGTGCGGGCTGCGCCGGGCCCCGGCCCCAGCCCAGCGTCTAGGGGCACGGACAGGAGGGGGCCCGTCCAAGCGTCTTCTCCTGCCTTACCTGCACCATCTCCTCCGCCGGGATCCTGGTCCCACCGCCCGGCTGCTGCTTCAGATCCTCCCCCGTGAACATCGCCGCCTCCCGGGCGCCAAGCACGGGCTTGAGCTGAGCAAACACCGGCTCGTCGGGCTGCTGCATGGGACCCAGGCGGGCGCTCATGGGCAGCACCTGAGTGGCCATGACCGAATGGGATCCCTCCGGAGCGGGCCCGCACCCTCCCCCTGCTGCCGCTGCCTGGGGCTAGGGGATCGCTGCCCTGGCGCTCGCACCCAGCCCACACGCCCGGCGACAACTCCGCTGGCTTCGGCACAGCCTCCCGCCGCTCTACCTGGCCCGGGGTAGCTCTACTACTGCCACATGCCCGCCTCTATTTCAGCCGACCCCACCCTGGCCAGGCACAAGGGGGCTGGCCCTGCGGGGCCGGGCTGCCTATGGGAAGCGAGCTGCCCGCCCTCTTCCCGCCTCCCTGGGGCCGGGAGCTTGTCCCCCGCTCCTGACAGCCGGAGCCGGCCAGGGGGCGGGGGCCAGTGGAAACAAGGCGCCCTGCACGTTTTAGGTGTTGTGCCCAGGAGCCCGGGCTCAAAGCTGAGGTCACGGCCCCTTCCCTCCTCCCCCCCACCCTTTGGGGAGGCAGCTGGCGGGGAGCGGCTCCACTGCTGACAGAAGCCAGCCAGGTCATGTGGAATGACAGCCCCGCATTCCGAGCTAAGCACCTCAGGAAAACAGGTACTCGCCGCACACTGCAACGTGTTGATCTCCGTGAAGCCTAAAGCGCAGTGCGCCTGGGGCTGGGGCTGCTTTGTGCAGCCGTGAATATTCAGCCAGAAAGAGGAAGGTTGGGGAGCAAAGTGGAAGTGGCTCTGAACAAGTGCTAGGAAGCACTCAGTGAGGCCCATTGCAGACTTGCATATTATTTATAGTCGCGTTGGGGAGCATTTCTCCAGTAGACATTTTAAAATAACCATCCTCAGGACTGTCTCATCTTCAAAGGGCTTTAGAAACATTCATTCTCCTCTATCACTTTGCTGGGGTTTTTTGGCCCTGAAAGCAGTTCAGACTCCAAAGTTTGTGCTAATACATTTCAGGCATAGCCAGCATCAGGCTACACATCTCAGCAATATGCCAGGAAAGTGCTGTTATAAAAAGAGATCAAAAGAGAAGGAGGAAAGAGAGAGGAAAAAAGATAGGAGAAATAGAAATAATTATGCCCTCTTTTCCTCCCCTAGGAAGAAAGTGCCTGTCTATGCTTTTTGTTTTTGTGTGTGAGACACAAAGCATGCTCTACTATAGACCGGTCGTTTTCAACCTGTGGTCCACTAACCCCTAAGGGTCTGCCGACTATGGCTAAGGCCACGTCTATACGACGCGCCATTTCGGCGCGTTAAAATCGAAAGCTCTGGGTTCGATATATCGCATCTCGTCTAGACGGGGATATATCGAACCCAGAGCGCGCTTACATCGATTCCGGAACTCCACCAAAACAAACGGAGTTCCGGATTCGACTTTGCGAGCCGCGCACATCGATTCGGCGCGGTGAAGACGGGTGAGTAACTCGATTTTAGATATTCGATTTCAGCTACGCTATTCCCGTAGCTGAAATTGCGTATCTAAAATCGAATTTCACGCGTCGTGTAGATGGGGCCTAAGATTTCCAAAGGAGTCCGCCCCTCCACTGGAAAATGTGTAGGGGTCTGCAAATGAAAAAAGGTTTAAAGCCCCTGCTATAGATGTCGCACAATGAACGGAAAGGGGAGGAAAGAATGGCTTAATACCTGCAATAGAAGTTAAATGTCTCATACTGTATATGGAAATACAAGATGTGAGATACTGGAAATAAATCCTATTTCCACCTTCTCTTCTCCCAAACCAATCCTGTATTCCACAGTTGATGTAGTGATAATCACTGATCCCTGGGAAATGTTAATGGCATCCACCCACTCCTGGATTTACAGACAGAGGTTTGCTAAATTTCAAAAATATTTCTCTGGTCAACCTCCCACTCTCCTCCCCTTTTCTTTCAGGCACTGTTTCTCCACAGCAAGCAAGGTGTTGCTAAGTCAGAATGCAGAAAGTTAATTACAGAACCTGGAAAGAGTTTAGCATAACATTTCTTTACCAAACTGTCTCTTTAGGAATGTTCAGCCACTTGATGTTTGTTGTTACTAAAGTCGAGCCGGCTACTCCCGTCAATCTATAGCATTCAGAATAATACAGACTAATTTCAATCCCAAACCTACACATATAGCCAAGGATCACACACAATCTAATTTTAGCATTCTTCTCCAAAGTATCTTGAATTCAATATAACTATCCAGTCTATTTTTAAAATAGTTCGTTTAATAGAAGGCTTTTCAAGTCTTATAAATAAGAATATATAGTTTATTTTTCCTTAGTTGTTTTAAACTGTAGTGCCCTTCATGTACCCCATATTAACCATTCTGTTCATTTAAATCCAATTTATTTTGACTTTGAACCATAAGATGAACCATAAGGAGCCTTGAACACCCTTTCAATTTTTTAAAATTACAAATTTAATATAAATTACAGTCAGCAGCAGCTTTAAACAAAACTGATAATCTCCCAACACACTGGCTAATACTTCAGTCTCCTTTGACACTCAGAGATCTGATCTAGGTTAAAAACCAATTGGAACATAGGCTCCTGGCATTATAGATATAGTATACACATTATAATGTATTACCAATTTACACACATTTATTATGTAAATCAAATGTTTGTGCAACTTGAAATGTTTCCAAGCCTTTTTAAATATATTTAACTTAATTTAAAATATAATATAGATACTTAATATATGTTTCCACCTCATCATTAATAAAAAGTCCTGCCAACAAACACTTATTGGGCTGGTGCCTAACTTAAGTGCTGGCAGTAGGAAAGATATGTCTATACTTAAACGCTTACAGGAGAAGGAGCTCAAGATGTTAAATTTAAAAGCACAATATCAGGCCTACCCTCAAACAAACAAACAAACAAAAGCCCACCCTCTATCTGTGTTACTAGAAATTAGCCCAGTGCTATAGTCCTTACTCAAGCACAAGTGAATACTTTTAAAAATTAACATTTTCTTTTTGGCACTTCACTCACCACTGGCGATTAAATAGGCTAGTCAATTTTATGTTTATTTCTAGTTAGTCTCTTGTTTTTAATCTGACTTGCTCACAGATGCAAGGTTTAGATGGCAGACAGTGCAGGGGGTTGTTTAATTCCAAACAAGCAACTGATTTCATTTATATAAAAAAGATAAATTAAACCCTCCATTATTATTAGATTTTATACAATGGCTATATGTATGTTTTAATGTATAAGACAAACAATATCAGTAATAAATTGACAATTGGCAGTGTCCCTTTAATAAAAGTTTTATGAAATCAAGTATTTATTGATAGTCAACTAAACATCAGGAAAACAAACCTTTCATAATTACTGAGAATATTTCCATCTCTTTCATTATGCATATAGAAGTTAGAAATAAGTTTATGCTTAACAAACAAATTGGCAGTGGAAAATCTGAATGAGGTCCTTTTAAACTGAACATAATTTCAGATATTTAAATAAGAATTTTGGCATAAGCATTCAGGAATTAGATCTCTGAGTATCTCATTGAATGTAACTAGTTTTAACATACTCTACAACAGAACAAAAGTAGAAAATAACTGTTTACCACAATGGTAACTGTACAGATATGAATATGTGAAGAACACCTTCCAACGTGTTTAGTTACTGATAAGAGAGGCACAATGCTATACACTTGAAACACCATTTCCATATTTAATAAAAAAGTGTTAAAACTTTTGAGGCTATTCAAATACTTCAGGTTCTGAGCAGGCATCGATCCAGACATTGTGAATGGATGTAGACTCAATTACGTTGAATTTTCTTGTTCTTTGCATTCTTCTTTGCTTAGTACGGCTATGCCCATTAGGAGACTGGAGAAAACAAGAGCAAATGTCAAGGTCCAGGCAGTTGGAACCTTGGCAGTAATGTACTTGTGGGACCAAGCAACACTGCTCTGTTGGAGAATGGTTAGGGGGCAAGGGAGTTTAGGATGGGTGGAATGGGGGAAGAGAAATGTGCAGACTAATCTTCCTTTCTAATTCATAGAGCACCACAGATGTAATCTGAGAGTAGGCCACACGTTTCGCTATCCTTGCTAGAGGAAAGGTGCCAGAATGTGTGGGAGCTGCATGTGCATTGTTGGGAGAATGAGGGAATGAGTGAAAAGACATGGATAAATTGCTCCATAATGATAAGGTGAGGGAAATCTGAGGACTTTAACTAAACTGATCCAGACTTTCAGCCAGAATCAGATGTATGATAATTTCAAGGGCTGTTAGCTCTTTCAGGGAGCTACTCTGTATTAATTTATAGCCAGTTAAATGAAGTTTTCATGTAATGTAGTTGCAAAAGTGAAAAATATATTTCTCCCTTATGCAAAATTAGAGGTCTGCTGGATTTTTGGCCACCCATTTGAATCCATATTCACTGTGCACTAGGGAAGGGTGATGTACAGGGAGGTGTACAGCTACAAAAGGTGAAGAAACATAGCAGAGGACCTGACCCACAGAGTCTATGAAGTCATAAAGATAAATACGATTTTTGAAATACACAGATATGCAAACTGACATGACCCTATATCAGAGGTCCCTAATGGAACAAACACCTAGAAGAGGGGTGGGCAAACTTTTTGGCCCGAGGGCCACATCGGGGTTGTGAAACTATATGGAGGGCTGGGTAGGGAAGGCTATGCCTCCCCAAACAGCCTGGCCCCCGCCCCATCCACCCCCTGACTGCCCCCCTCACTACTCCAACCCACCCAAACCCACCTGCTCCTTGTCCCCTGACCACTCCCTTCTGGGACTCCCCGCCCCTAACCATCCTCCCAGGACCCCACCCCTTATCCAACAACCCCCCCTGTTCCCTATCCCCTGACGGCCCCCCAGAACCTCCGCCCCATCCAACCGTCCCCTGCTCCCTGTTCCCTGACTGTCCCCCAGGACCCCGTGCCCCATATCCAACCCACTCCCCCCCGTTCTCCATCTCTTTACCATGCGGCTCAGAGCGGCAGGAGCTCGCAGCCACATGGCCTGGCCAGAGCCAGCCACACCGCCCAGAATGCTGGCTGCACGGCGAGGTAAGGTGAGCCAAGGCTGCAGGGGAGGGGGACAGCATGGGAAGGGCCAGGGGCCAGTGTCCCAGGCCAGGAGCTCAGGCGCCGGGCAGGACGGTTCCACGGGCTGGATATGGCCCGTGGTCTGTAGTTTGCTTACCTCTGACCTAGACAGTTCGCAGACCAACTGGAAAGGGACACATAAAGGGAAATCTTTACATAAAGGTGACCTGCCCTTCATCAGCTTTTTAGAATGAGTTGGTCATGCAGCAGAGCAATCTACCATAAGGAAGCTGAAAGGGAAGAATTATGAAAGGGTTAACACAAAAGAACCCTCTGTTCTTTAAAAAAAAATTTCTTGAAGACCTTATATGAAACCCCAATGGGATAGATAAGAAAAAAAGGCAGGGCTCACAAGAAGTTCTGAACACCTGAAAGGAGTCTCAACCCAAGACTTATGAATCTGATTCATGCCCTTCCTAGCTTGTGAAACAAAGTCATGAACAACTGGAGCCATTCCTTACAGAAACAGCCAATGCCTCATTCAGAGACGGAATCGTCCCTTCCTCCTTCAAACATGTAATAATCCTACTAACAATGAAGAAATCCACCCTGGGTACTTCAGGATACTTCAGTCCTAGTCACCTCCCACGTTTGAGCAAGCTCAGAGAAGCTAGGAAAAGGCTAACTACAAGCTCATCTAACTGAAGCCAACATTCCAGACCCAAACCAGGACACAACTCAAACCACCTTAGTAGCACTGATGGATGATCTCCTCCTGTAATAGACATCCGTGCTCTCATCCTGATCCTCCTGGACCTCTCTGGACCATTGAACATTGTTAATTATGATAGTCTTCTGTCTCACCTGAGAGAGGTGGCAGGGGTCCAGGGTAATGTGCTAAAAAGATTTGAGTCCTTTCTGGAAGGACACATCCAATGAGTGATGAGGAACTGCACCTCCACCACTAGACCCCTCACTTGTGGAGTTCTACAAAGATCAGTTCTCTCTCCGGTCCTTTTCAACATTTACTTGCAGCCACTAAATGAATTGGTCAGTTGACAGGGTCTCAAGTGCCATTAATATGCAGATGACACACAACACTACCTCTCCTTCACCACATAAGACCACACCACCAAGATGGCCTAGTGCATGCATGAGATCAGCTCTTGGATGAAGAACAGCTGGCTGAAGCTGAACCCAAGCAAGACAGAGGTGATGATGGTGGCCAGAGGAAAACCTTTTGAAAAGCTTGCAGCCACAGTGCACTGTCTGTTGGTTGAAGATACACACCTACAATTGGTCAGTTCAGTCCATGGTCTAAGAGTAGTTGCAGATTCCTCACTGAATCTGAGTTCTGACATAGCAGCATCCACAAGTAATGCTTTCTACCATCTCCACTTCGCTAGGAGATTCCATCCCATCCTGCGTCTGACGAAGTGGGTATTCACCCACGAAAGCTCACGCTCCAAAACGTCTGTTAGTCTATAAGGTGCCACAGGATTCTCTGCTGCTTTTACATCCCATCCTGGTGGATGAAGACCTGGTCTCAGTTATTCATGCCTTCATCACCTCTGGGTTGGATTACATCAGTGCAATATATCTGGGCACAAAGCTTTCAGCACTTCGGCAACTCCAACTAGTTCAGAATACTGCAATGCAACTCCTCAGCAACACAGGCTACTGCCAACATATCAAGTTGTCCTCTGCTCTCTTTGCTGGCTTCCCATAGAATTTCAAACCAAGTTCAAGGTCTCAGTCCTTATTGTCAAAGTGCTCCATGGCCTGGGCCCAGGATATCTAAATGACCATCTAAAGTCCTGGGACAAAGACTGTAGTTGACAACTCTGCTCCTCTGTCACAATGGCACTCTCAGCAATCAGAGTAAAGCTCGTCCATGCAGGAGACAGATATGTCTCTAGAGGTGGTCCAAGACTATGGAACAAACTCCCTGAAGAATAAGGACCATCACAAACCTCACCACTTTCCACTTCAAGTGCAAGGTACATTTCTTTGACCTTCCTTCTCTTACATAAAAACATAGCAACAGGTAAATTTATATTAGAATCTCAAAAAAAAAAAAAACACCTTACCAAAACAAGACACTCCACTGCAGATGCTTCTCCCTCTGGGGAGAGGAAGAGAAAACAAACGTGACAGATGTGTAGTCATATTGCTTAATGCACTGCTGGAAGGCATTCAGATACTACGGTGATAAACATGGTATAAAAAACAATACAGAATGGAATATGCAGAGATCTTATTTTCATTTCTCCTGCCCTGTACTGCAAAAGAAAGCCAGCACTCAGACCTAAGGGGAGTACTTCTTATCATTCCAAATTTCCTTTGAAAATAAAAGGTAGCAGCAGTACTTGCTAGAAGTCACCATCGTAGATCATGTGGCAGGTTTTGGGTGTGCTGCTTACGTACAGTTTCCCACAGCACTAGCAGGGGACAGGAATGTAGCAAGGCAGCTATCCAGTGAGGTCAGTCTGGAAAATTACAAAATATTAGTCTATGGTTTTGTTCCTTATCCTTTGCAGTTCATGGATGCCTGGTGAACTCCTTCCTCCTGGCTCAGGGATGATAGGAGGGCAAATTGTTTTGAAGTATTAAAAGAAAAATACTAAAAAAAAAAAAAAAATCCTGGGGAAGATCCAGCATTTAAGGTGAAAAGGGATTTTTGGCTGAAACCAAACAATGGGTAGAGTCAAGGGACTATAAAGTTAGTCTTCAGAGGAAGGACCGGTGCAAACATTTAGGTGACCTAGGTGGTTGCCTAGGGTGCTGGTATTTGGGGGGCGCCATTTTCTTTGGCAGTGACCGCGGTGGCCGGATCTTCAGCCACCGCGGTCGGCGCCAGCATTTAGGCGGAGGGAGCTGGGGCAGGGGAGTGCGGGGAGGGCCACCTGCAGCAAGTAAGGGGGCGGGGCGGCACGCAGGGGAACTCACCGCCCCAGCTCACCCCTGCCCCGCCTCCTCCCCAAGCACGCAGTGGCTGCTTCACTTCTCCTGCCTCCCAGGCTTGCAATGCCAATCAGCTTAGGCGCCACAAGCCTGGGAGGTGGAATAAGTAAGGGGCCAAGGCGTGCTCGGCGAGAGGCGGGGCAAGGGATGAGCTGGGGCGGCAGGGTGCCGTCAGGGCGGTTAGGGTGGGGGTGGGCTCGAGCTGCCACAAGGGGGGTGGGCTCCAGCTCAGGGTGGGCAGGGGGGGAGCTGCCACAGGGGTGGGTGCCTCGGGGTGGGAGGGGGACCTCACTAGGGCGGGGACGGGGGAGAGGGCGCAAGGTGGAAGTTTCGCCTAGGGTGCAAAACATCCTTGCACCAGCCCTGTCCATAGGAGAGGTACATTATTCAGGATAGTTCTTAGTACAAGAAGGAGTTCAGTATAAGCTAGTGCTCTCTAACAAAACTTGGCCAATAGAAATGTTAATAACCTAACTGGCTGTTACTTGAACCTTTGGTAAGTCTAACTAACCTACTTTATGGAGTGTTATAGAAATACCCTAATCTTTTGATATTTGTCCTCCTTTTAGCAAGTGTATGACCCATAATTCCCACTCTATTGTTGTAGTATGCAAATTAAAACAAGGTCTTTTAATCAGGAACGTATTCATTTTTCCAAATCTGTTTCCCCTTGAACAAACATTTATTGTGGAGAATACACAGAAAATGAGTCTTTGACTTCCCCAGTGTCCCTCATATCTTCTAGGATCTTGTTCCCAAAGAGCATGCTCTCTCCAGGAATCCAGTGCCATACAGCAACAAGTAAGGATTACCCCCTTGTCTGTGATCTTTTTTTTGCCATCAAAATTGAATTCTCATATCATAGAATCATAGACCTGTAGGGATGAAAGGGACCACAAGAGATGATTGAGTCCAGACCTCTGCCTGAGGCAGGACCAAGTACACCCAGACAAGGTGTACTTTGTCCAGTCTGTTCTTACAAACCTCCAGTGATGGGGATTCCACAACCTTCCCTGGAAGCCTATTCCAGAGCTCAACTGTCTTTACAGTAAGAAAGCTTTTCCTAGTATCAAATCTAAATCTCCCTTGCTACAGATTAAGCCCATAGATGAAGACCAATGGGTACAGTGACACCAACATCACAGAACTGAAGATGACAGCCTGTGGACTATAAAAATGACTACATTATAATTACCAAAATGAGCAAAGGGAGGTGAGCTGTACACTGTATGATGAAAACAACTAGTTCCTCTCTATCGACCAAAGGAGAACAGCTCTTTGTTGGTGAGCATAATAAAGACAAGAACAAAGCAGGTGTTGAATGAATAGTGCTTCTCCTTCATATGATTAAAAGTAGGGGAAAACCTTTAGACTGTGTTTGAAATTCACTAAGTGTGAGCAGCCAGATACAATTGTACATTTGTGTTTTGCTTTTAACCCTGTAGCTAATACATTCATTTTGGACAGCATAGTCACATGGGGGTGGGGGAGGTCAGAACAGCATTGAAGACTTGTGACACCTGAAGGTGGGTGTGTAAACTTATCCAGAAATAAGCTCTGAGTATGCCTTTTCAGCAGCAGGTAAAGATCACACTGAGTCTGAGTCAAGTCAAAACACAGAGGGTACGATCTGCACTGTACACAATCCAATTATAAACATGTCTCTGCAAAGCTCTGTGCATGTATTTTGCCTGATTTCATAAGTTTAACCTGAGCATATATGTGTACATTCTGGTTTTCTGTGACTCAAAGGCAGTGCTGACATGGTGAAATAGTAAATAAAAAATTCAAATACTCACTATTTGAATATTCAGATTAAAGATGATCAAACCAGTTTAGACAAAATAAGACAGCTCACTCAACACCCAAACCAAACCTTTAATCAGGTCTGAAGAAGTCTGAATAACTTTTTATTCCAGTTATTTGTTATTTTCCCACAAGCCTTTGTGCTTCTGCGTTTCAGTTGGGACTGGAAGTGCTTACATAACATGCAAAAGGCTGCTCTTGTGGTATTTTCTGCCCATCTGGGGAAAGAAAATACTGGAAATGTCAATAGACATTGTCGAGCTGACATTTCTACTCCAACTTTACTGACCCAAGTGAGTAAGATAAACCTCTGAACTTTTTGAGTGTTGATCAGAACAAGCTGTTTGGAGATTGACAGATCACTGATTCAGATTTAGGAGATACAATATTGCATTTTCATCTAGCCTCATGGAGCATCGCTGCTTTGAATAGTTTAGTTGTGTAGTAGAATCAGTATCTACAAGGGAGTATTTCTTCTTGTCTATCAGAGAAAATTGAAACAATTTGTGGTTTGGGTACATATGGAATACTCTGCACTATCTGATTTTACAAGATTAATTTATAATACATAATCAGAAAGTATAACAGGTATGATATATCATTAGTATCGGAAAAGAGTGCAGCTGTCCCCTGCTGTGTTGTTGTAACTGTGTCGGTCCCAGGATATTAGAAAGACAAGGTGGATGAAGTGATATATTTTATGTATAGCTCTCTTTGTAAGTGGGAAAGCTTGTCTCTCTCACCAACAGAAGTTTGTCCAATAAAGGATATTATCTCACCCACACTGGCTGTCACCTGGAATTTAAGGAGATGCAACCACCAGTCTTTTCTGCTTCACTTATAGAAGACTGTACAGACCCATGTATTTTAGGAAATTCAGTCTGCTGGCAACCACTGTCAGAGGGTCCCGCTGAACTAGTATTTCACTGCTTGTGTAGATGAGGCAAATCTGTATTTTGCACTACTAGAGAAAGTGTTATAGAGATTTGGTCCCAAGTATTTATATTTATAAAACATAAACAAGTACCCACATTATACAGTAGGAACACTTACATGATTTAATTGGAAGTGAACCATTGGCTAGGTACCTTGTGTAAGGTAGAAGGTTTTAAATTTGGGAGAACATTGGCCTCCATATCTCAGTTGAAGGGGAGCCAAACTTTTGGGAGGCAGGCAGGCTGGATTAGTCAGGAGAACATTAAAGTAATAACCACAGGAGAGGGTAAAGGGGAAACAAATGAGCACTCATTTAGAACTAATTCGTGATGTTGAGAACAAAAATAATCAAAGAACCAAGTGAGGTGAAGAGAAGAAATTCTTTAATTGCCTACACCAAGGCTAGAACCCTGGATAATAAACACAAGGAATTGGAATTGCTCATTTATGGGCATAATTTTGACTTAGTTGTTATTACTGAAACCTGGTGGAAAGACTTGCATGATTGGAATGTTAAAATCGATGGTTATAACCTGGAAGGCTTGAGTGGGCACAAGGGGAGGGGAAGTGGCACTCCATGTAAAAAATGGCATTACCTATTTCCGAGTCACTGACAACTCAGAATAAAATGATCTTAAATGCAATGTTCTAACAGATATAGCACAAGATGAGGCACGCCGCACTGCCTGGTGTCTGTTATAGATCACCTAATCACACAAGAGAACAGAATGACTGGCTCCTTAAACACTATCTATAACGCATAGGGAGGGGAAAGGTGCATTATCATGGGAGATTTCAATTTGAGTGAAACATGCTGAAGGTCTCATGCTGCCAATACAAAGACATCAGAATTTCTGACAATTACAGATGAGAATTTCTTAACTCAAAAAGCAGAGAGTTTCATGTTAGACCTCATCTCAATGGATAACAATGAATTGATCACAGAACTAAAAAGTAGTGGTTTCTTTGATGCAAGTGATCATGACTTGCTCACTTTTATTGTGTGCAAACGCAATGAAGTCTAAACCAATAATGTAGATACTTTCTGCTTTAAAAAGAGCCAATTCCACAAAGCTGAAAACAATTATCAGCCAAATCAGCTGTGAAAAAGAATTTTAACAGAAAAAAATATGAATTATAATTGGTAACTATTTAAGAGTATCTTACTCAATGCCCCAAAATCCACAGTCAAGAATAAGGACTAAGCTGGTTAGGAAAACAGCCTGGTTTATAGGGGACATGAAGGCAGTTATTCAAACAAACAAACAAAAATAATAAAACAAAGCAAAAAACCCACAACATATAACAAATGGAAAAAGGGGGAGTTGACAGCAATGAATATACATTAGAAAATAAGAATTGTAAAAATTGATAAGGGAAGCAAAAGGACACAAGAAGATATCAGTGGTCCACGGAATTAAGGACAATAAGGAGTTTTTAAAAGTATTTAAGAACTAAAGAAATCCTTACAATGGTTTTGTTCCATTAATAGATATAAATCGTCTGTAACCCTTCTGCCATGTCCTATCACCTGCAACAAGGGCCAAGTTCAATATCTAGGGGTTCCTCTTAACATTTCAAAACAAAACCAGCTCAAGCCCCCACCCAGTAATCTGGTAAAACAAAACACTAACCCTCCTCTGAGAGTCAGCACTTCCCCACTCACAAGTGCTGAGTCTGTGTATAACAAAAGAACATTTTTATTAAAAGAGAGTGGGAGCTCAACATTAATTTTGGGGAAACACTGCAACAATGATTGAAAAGCATGCAAACCATAAATAGACACCTGCACCACAGTTGCGCTGGGCGGTGTCCTTTGTCTCAATTTCCCACCTTGTGGTGTGACAATCTGATGAACGAACGTCCGTTTAACACACCACTTCCCTTTCCATCCACTGTACCCCACTCACAGTTGGGTGTCCAAAGTCCGTGAAGTCCCAGAATTGAGGGATGCATCCATGTGGTTCACCTCCCACCCCGAAATGGGGGGCGGGCATTAAGCAATACCTCTGCTGCTGCCCGCTGTCCCTGCTGCCACGTGTTGCTCACTGCTGTCTTTGCCGCTGCTCACCACTGTTGCTATCTCTGCAGCTGCTTGATGCCGCCTCTATGATGTGGAGAGCTCATTCTTACCCTGCTTACAGGTAGAATTGTTAATGGAGAAAAGGCAGAAGTGGTAAATAAATATTTCTGTTCTGTATTTTGGGAAAAAACAGGTATATGCATATCATCATGATGATATACTTTTCTATTCCAGCAGTAACTCAGGAGGATGTTAAACAGGAAATACTGAAGTTAGATGTTTTTAAATAAGCATGTCCAGATAATGTGCATCCGAACATTTTAGAATTGCTAACTGAGAGCTCTCTGGACTGTTAATGTTGATTTTCATTAAGTCAGATATACACTGAACAAAATGAGAAACATAATAGACCTCCTGGGGTAGTCTGCCCAAGAGAGGCCTCAGGATGGAGGAGCAGTTTGCCCACTACTACACTCTAGGCCTCTCAGAAAGCTAGGAGAAGAGCCATTCGTGAGCAACACTGTCTGCTCATGCTAAGATCTGATGGTGAGTCAGCAGAACCTCATTGTTAAATGTCAAAAGCTGCTGGCAGATCTAAAATAATCAGTATAAATACCACTGCCAGAAGAAGATAATCAACTAACTAAATCAGTGCAGTTTCTTTCACATACCCATCCTTTGTCTGATTGACCAGGACCCAGGAAGAATAAAGACACAAGAAGCTACACACTTCTGAATAATCTGAGTTGCCCCGCTACACACTTCTGAATAATCTTTCCCCAAAACTAAGAAGCTACACACTTCTGAATAATCTGAGTTGCCCTGCTACACACTTCTGAATAATCTTTCCCCAAAAAGGGATGTTAGGAACAAGTCAATAGATTTCAGGATTGCCACAATCAACTGTTGGTTTTTGACCATTAGCCTCGAGAATAAGTGGAAATGACCCCCAGTAGGGAGAAATGGAAAATCTCCCCCAAGATTGGACCTGTAACCTCCCTGCTGGCTTCACTATTCATGAAGACCAGTGGCATAGAAAAGATTTTAAAGTCCTACCAAATTACTGAAAGAATGGTCAGTTAGTTTGGAAGCTTCTTGGAAGCTCACTGGTACCATCAACCTTTGCTCAGTTTCCTAGGATAGGTGTGGCTTATGAACCATTATACACACATATGTGCACATTCACACATACATACACCTTGCAAACATACAACATTAATACTGAGACCATATGAAAAATTTCTCAATTCATACTTTACAAAAAGTAAAAAGTCTAGTATATTTAGGACCCGGATAGACACTTCTTAATTTAGTCAACTATATTATTTCTACCAGGCATATAGGCATTTAACTGAAAGTTTTCTTATTGTACGCTGCCTTTATTTTCATTTCAGTTTGTCAGGAGGATTACGTAAAATACTGTATAAAACCAAATCTCTTACATATTTCCCTCTTGCTTTTTTTCCTGGTTTCCCTCCTGTCTCAAAATGTTCAGTCTTCAGAACCTGATCAGCACGTGCAAATGGTTTTCTTCGGTGTGGTAAAATTGAGCATTGTGCCTATGCATTAACATTAAAAATGGCTATAGCTTTGTGACATGAAAACGTAAATTTAAAATGCCAAGAAATGCTTACTCTCATGTTGTCTCTACTGAGACTGGGAATGTCATATCTTTAGAATGCTTTCTTATTGAATCTAGCTATCTATTCATTTATAATACGCCATCACTCTAGTACCTGAGTGGTTTAACATCTGTGCAATGCATTTGCTGTCACTGGAACACAGATCTTGCTCAAATAGAAGGGCAATACTTATATATATTACTACTGTTATTTGCTTTGTGCACTAGATGTGTGGCACCATCTCCCTCTTGATCTTAGATAGACATGTTTATTTCAAAAGGCTATGAACATAGAAAGATGCAGTGATTTGATTCCCCATAATGGTAAAAAAAAGCCATGCTTGCTACACTAACACACAGACCATATAATTATTCATCAAACCAAACCATTGTATTTAACACAAACAAGAATTAAAGAATGTAATGAAACAAGAATTTGAAAATCTGGTTTTATGGGTTTTGTTGCGTAGATATTAGGGCTCTGTGTAGCAGTGTCCTGGCTTCCGCATTCCACTTCTTAGCACTTGCAGAGTAAAGCTGTAGTCAGATTGTTTTTATATTGACTACAAATTATGTAGTAAAATATCACTCTTTAGTATAAATACTATATCTAGATTCCACCTGGAGCTTATTTTTATGACATTTATATAAATTACTGATAAATGAATTTTATACTAGAAATGTTGATAAAGTGTGATCTGCTCTAGCTGAATCTCTGTGAACCTTAGTGTGTGATATTAATAGTTAGTAGGAAACACCTCAGCTATGTTAGATATGGTTTAGGTATTTGCTCTTGAAATACAGTATCTGAAATCGCTATTATGTATGTGCTGTGATGGATATACCTAGGGTTGCACAAATGTTTTCATTTACTTATACCTTTAAGAAATGTTCACTTTTCCAACTTTAGTCTCTGCACAAAACTTAAATATTTTTGAGCGTTCGAATAAAAAATAAATCAGCTGTTTGTGAGAATGCGGAGCATGGCAAACACTCATCACTTTTCCCATTACAAAAATATTCTTGCAACTATTTATTTTAACATCTCAAGTCAAAACAGCTAAATTTAGAAAGTTCAAATTTGGCAGGTAATCATCCTCTTTGAAGGAAAGTATGTTTGAGTGTTCCAGTGAAAACTGAGTTTGATTTGATCGAGCTTATGGAAAATTGCACTTCATACACCTATAGCACATTTTGAACGGGGATTACTTGTTACATTCAGAAAGCGCACAGCTCAGTAGTAGACACCTGAACACATAACGAACAACAGTGGTGCACAGAATAGTTTGCTGAAGGTTCAAGTTGGCTGAGGCAAGACTATAACAACCCATATCTCAATCCCAGTCTTTTTATTGATTAAAATTTCCTCTCTCTCTCTCTCTCTTTCAGGTATTTATTTTAGTAATTTTGTAGGGAACCAAACACATTTTCTTTTCAGTTAGCAGCAAACCTTTCCTATAAGTAATTCAGAGAATGAGACTTAATGACTTTCATGAACTCTGCCATACACAGAGTAGTTCCTAGTGCCACAAGATACTACATATTTACATTTAAAATTATATAAAAATGTATAGACTGTTGCATATGAGAAATAGCATAAACAACAAATATAATTCATATACTGGTGGGGCAGAGTAAAGGGTGCCTTTGAATCTTATCATTTCCTGATTTTGAGTGCTTAACCATGCAGCTGTTTAAATTGTATCTAATATTAGCTGAGAAACAATTATTTGAACATAAAAGACAATTTAATCCCTGATGTAACTGCATTATCATGAGTGGAGTTACACCAGGGGTGAATTTGGCCCACTGCATGCTTAGCAGCAGAAGCATTTAGCAACAAAACACTCTTGCTCAGTCTCTGCTCTGCACCACTTAGTCCCTGCTTTGCACTGGTGAAGCTATTTAAAGTATGAAGCAGTGGTTGAGTGGAAACTCAATAAGTTTAAATTAGATACTAGTAAAAGAAGAACAAAAAAAGCTCTGTGTTCTTCAACTCAAGGGCAATGTGGTACTGTTGAACCAGCCCCACGTCAGTTTTTCCTTCAAAAGATTGCTGTGCCATTGAGAGGCACTATGAAGCAAGGCTTATATCTCTCCTGCTGAATGTAGTAACAGAGAAGTGGTGTTGCTGATGTTACCTGTATTTGCCACAAGAATTGACCTTTTACTGCAGATTGTGTAATTTGTGAAATTCCCCTCCACAAAAATTCCAAATTTTGCTAAGCATACATGCATTATGTAGTTTAAATACTATCTCAAAAGCCTGCTATGGGAGACTACAGTGGACCAAATTCTGCTCTCACACCAGTGTGTCAGTAAATCTAGAGTAATTCCATTGACCTCTGTTGAATTACTCTGGATTTAGACTACTTTGAGAACAGAATTTGGCCTATCATCTCCAAGTAGTGCAGTATATGTGTTACACCACCCTCTTCCCAGAGTTCAGAGATGAATGACAAGAATGATAAAGGAGCATAGAAAAGTTCTCATATGAAGAGCCTGAAAAGACAGATTATTTATTTTCGAAGAGCTGAATAAAAGGGAACATGATAGAAGAATACAGAATGGTGAATAGTTCAAAGAAGATGAACCAAGCCATTCTGTTTTCTATGTCATAATACAACAAAAGGGGATGGTCTGGTCAATGAAAATGAAAGATGTCAAATTAAAAAAAGAAAATATTTTTCATATTATACATAATTAGACTGTGGAACTCATTTCCACAGTATGTCATTTAGACCAAGAACAATTGGGCATTTACATGGATATGAAGAATATCCAGTAAATTAAAAAAAAGTTTTAGAAGGATTATAAAATTCCAAGCTTTAAGTCTTAAGCCAATCTCTAACTATTAGAAGTTGGGAGATTTTCATGGGAGAAGAATCAATCCACAACTGCCTACTGTAAGGTGTCTTGCATTGTCTTGTGAAGCATCTGGTGTTGACCAGTGTCAGAGACAGGATATTGAACTAGATGGACCACAAAATCCTATATTTTCAGACAATTAGCATAAAAAAGAAATTGATGAAGTTTTATGCAAGTGAATGACAGCATCAAATCTTCACTTAAATATTGGTTATCACCATTGTTGCATACAAGCTACTTGTCAAACGATATTGTTTTGTGTTAGAAAACTACATCACATTTCCTAGTTAATCTTACTGTTTTTAAATTTCAATATCTTGGCCATTTAATATTTCATTTCATAACTACAAAAAAAGCTGTTTATATAAAATTTTCCTGTACAGTTTATTGGTAAATACTACACCTGGAACCACAAGAACTTTATATTTTTGCTGCTGTACAATTTCTCGAAATTCTAATGAATTAAAACCATTTTTTGTTTATTTGTTATAAAGCCATTTAATTGTCTCACACTTGTCACCATTTGCTAAAACTACAAAGTGGGTTGTGGCCAGTGAAGGTTTGAAATGGCATGTTAAGATTAAAAATGTTATATTTCATGGGCCTTGGATATTTTGTTTTCATTGACAACAGATCTAATCAGGTGATTGAGGTTTTTCCCCTAGGGAATTTTCAGTCAGTCCCCATTGTGGGGGTGGGCACCCTGGCCATGCATTTAGATTAGCCTGCAGAGAATTTACTGAGGTAACAAAGCAAGGTAAGCTCCCCCCTGCTGCTGGTAAACTCTGTTATTGTTCTCCATCTCCTGCTGACTGGAATAAATGCTATTCTGCAAAGCTAATTACTACAATAATGAAAGAAACAGCACAAAATGACATAGAATGCATTAATTCAGTAAGGATTAAATCACCTGTGTATCATTTCCTTTAGTACTTGCTGCTACTTACTTACAGTCATGTCCCACTCTATTAGATTTGGCATATAAAGAATAAATTAATAAAATGAATGTCAGTGTACAGACAACAGTGCCTGAAGATCTCCCAGTGCCTTAAGCGACAATAACTACCTGCAGAGTTCCGCAGATTTACTTGGGAGGAGAGGCGTCAGCTGTCTCTGCAGTACTTAGATCAGAAGTGAGAGATACAAGGCAGTGGTTCTCAAACATTTACACTGGAGACCCTTTCACATAGCAAGCCTCTGAGTGTGACTCCCCCCCCCTTATCAATGAAAAACACTTTTTAATATATTTAACACCATCATAAATGCTGGATGCAAAGCAGGGTTTGGGGTGAAGGCTGACAGCTTGCGACTCCCCCATGTAATAACCTCACGACACCCTGAGGGGTCCTGACCCCCAGTTTGAGAACCCCTGATATAAGGTGTTGGCTCCATAGATTGTTTAAATTTTTCTTTGCCTACAAGGATCACAGTACCACAAGGTCCTCTGCTATCCTCACAAGGCACCACAGCAGTATATTGGCCTACATGTACATCTGAGGCCCAATTCACTTCCTAAGAGTTAATTCTGTGAGAGTTGTTGCCATTAGAAAGGAGATATTGATTTCAGGAAGGCTCTTCTCACCCTCAAAAGGGCCTCTCTAAAATTTGACCCAAGGATTCACGTGAATCAGGGCCGAGCATTGTTCACCCCCATATGACACTGGAGGTTTTATAGATTAAGGCTGTACGACTTTTTGTGTGATGCTCCTGCACTCTGGAGAACCCCCTTTAAAAGGTAGTTCCAGAGATAGCTACATGTGCAAGATTCCCCAGCAGCCCGACTCTATCAGAGCATGTCAGAGGACTCTGAAGCTAATGCAGAGACATAGGACCCCAGTATGGATGGCCCTATGTCCATGGTGGATTTTTTGGGGAATACATACAGTCTGAACACAGGAACCATGGTTTCTTTCAGGGCAGAGAGAACTCAGTAAGGAGTGCTTTAAACTTTTGTTCCCTCAGGACTCTTTCTCAAGACAGACTCCTTCAGGGGGTAATTCTAACTAGATACATAAAATGTAAAGTTCAAAATCCCCACAGGAGTCAAACATATTGCCACATTCCACCCAATAACATCTCACAGAGTAACATATCCTTCCAGCAAAATGAATAAGGAAACAAAGTATAAAAAGGTAACTTGTGTGCTGCAATATACATCTTTGAGCTCAAGATAAAAATGAAGTATTAGGACTAGTAATTACAACTGCTATGCTGAATAATCTAAGCGACCCTTCTACTATTTAACCCAGAAGGGAAAAATGAAAAGAGCTTCTTTGAAATATGGTCACAAATTCCACCCAAAAGACTTTTCCTGCAATTAAGTTACATTTACTGACCCCAAACTTCTTAAAAGCAGCATTAACTCAAAGACTTCAATTATTCATGGTCAAACAAAGTTGATTCTATTGCTTCAGTCAAAGCAGTATTCTCTTTTGCAGTGGTTATTTCTGTAGTATCTTCAAAAAGAACACAATCTATGCAAACATGTAAAGGCTGTAAGTAAATTGGAATTTCCATAATAAATCCTAATTTCCTGTATTTAATACTTCAGCCATTCTAAACTGTATGGTGATGAAACTTCGGATTCTTTCCACTATGCTCCTTCCTTACAAAAAGCAACTTGGTTAAATTAAGTTTCAGGAACATGTAGATCCAATTTCTGCAACTTTTTATGTGGGAATTTCTTGAGCAGAATGGCTTGATTAAAAAGGAACTTGCAGGTATTTAAGGCTATATGATAATCTGTGAAAAACCTTTTGGGGAGAAGAAAGCAAACCCAGGGAAGTCTGCAGAGTGAATCTTGTGGAGTTGCCTTCTCACACTTCCAGCTGAGGATTTAAGGGGGCTCTGACGCAGACAAATGACATTGGCCAGCAGACTCATTGAGTCCAAGGATCCACTAAGAACTTTGCCCCTATTATCATCACGAAGAGCCTCCATTATTCCCTGTTGCTACTGCTCTGCTATAAATCTCCACTACCATCCATAGGTGCTGACTTTTGTTTTTGTTGGTAGGTGCTCCTCTCTGCCTTTCCTCCCCATGTGAGCGATGGGCAGGGCCTTGCAGTGGAGCAATGGTCAGGGTCACAGTCCAGGCACTGTGTCCCACAAAAGATTAATCGAGCCCTGCGTGTGCTGAACACCCTGATTTTTTTTCAGTGGGTGCTTGAGCCCCGGAGCACTCATGGAGTCGGAACGTATGGCACCATCCATCTCCTCTGGCACCACTGTTCCTTCAGAGTTACTTGTAATTTTACTGATTGCTTTCTAGCTTCAATCTGAAATACCTCCTGTGCCTTATTGAGCTGTGGAAGTACGCATTTTAAAGGTCAAGAGTTTCCAATTAATCTTGGCAATTTAAGAAGGGGATAACATTGCCCAAAAATACCAAGCAAAACTAACTCTTCCTAAGGTATTTGTTTTATTTTCAAAGATCAAGAATGAGACACACATCCTCTTTATTCTTTGGTATAAGCAAATACTGGGATTAAATTCCTAAAACAGTGGTCTCCAAAGTGGGGTGCATGCACCCTAAGGGGTTTGCAAAAGGATCCTTGGGGGAGCGCAGCAGGAGGAGTGCTTTTTTTTTCCCCTCCGTCAGGTGGGAGTCCGAGCGGCTTTTTTAATTTTTATTTATTTATTTTTTTTGCTTCCACAGTTCAGGTGGGAGTCCGAGCAGTTGTGTTTTTTTTGCTTCAGCAAAAATAGTAGAGCTGGCGTGGCAGAGGGTGCATGCTCAAATTTTTTTTACTGATCGGGGTGCACAATCAAAAAAGTTTGGAGACCACTGTCCTAAGACACTGTAAAGTTCTAGCCACCATGCTATTGACTCGTATATTAACAGGGAGACATTCTTCCCTCAGTAGATCCCCCTCTTATAAGAATAATACCTAGAAAGTGTGTGAGAGGGTCATGTACTCAAACTGAAGAGTATTGCTTCTCCCAGTTTCTAAAACCTGCCTGACTGGTGATTGATTTTCAGGCCCGGAAATGGAACAAATAGTTCCGCAAAGGACAGAAAAGAGCTTGCAGAAAGGGATAGTACTGTTTCCAAGCTCTCTCTGGTACCATCATCATCACTCCTACAAAGGTGCAACAGCTGAGGAAGCAAATGAAGGCTACCTAGCTGTCTGTTTTGCTGGGGTTGGAAAGGCATAGCAGTAAAATGGCCTTTTTTGCTCTATGTGGTGTAGCTGTAGCCATGTTGATCCCAGGATGTTAGAAAGACGGGGTGGGTGAGGTAATGTATTTTATTGGACCAACTTCTGTTGCTGAGAGACAGGCTTTCGAGCTACACAGAGCTCTATGTAGCTTAAAAGTTGGTCCAATAAAAGATATTACCTCACTCACCTTCTCTTTTTTTTTTGCTGCATTAGAGACTGTATGAAAAGGTTACAGATACTGAAAAATCCTCTGAGAATGGTAAGATAGCAACTGTTATCTGAAATCGTATTTTTTACAGAAGCGCCTAACCCAGAGGTGGGCAAACTTCAGCCCACGGGCCACATTCAGCCCATGGGATCCTCCTGCCCGGCCCCTGAGCTCCTGCCCCAGGAGGCTAGCCCCCACCCCCTCCCCCGCAGCCTCAGCTCACTGCACTACCAGCGCAATGTTCTGCATGGTGGGGCTGCGAGCTCCTGGGGCAGCGCAGCTGCAGAGCCCGGCCTGACCGAGTGCTCTGTGCTGTACGGTGGCAATGGCTCGGCTGGCTCCAGCCGGGTGGTGCAGCTGTAGTGCCGCCAGCCACCAGTGCTCCAGGCAGTGCGGTAAGGGGACAGGGAGCAGGGCCTTGGATAGAGGGCAGGGGAGTTCAGAGGGCAGGGAACAGAAGGGTTGAATGGGGGCACCAGTCCTGGGGGAGGCACTCAGAAAGGAGGGAGCGTGGATGGAGCGGCAGAGGGCAGTCGGGGCAGGGGTTCCGGGGGCAGTCAAGGGACAGGGAAAAGGGGTGGTTGGATGGGACAGGGGTCCCAGGGGAGCCATCAGGCATTATAGAAGTTGGATGGGGCAGCAGGGGCCAATCAAAGGCAGGAGTTCCGGAGGCGATGAGGGGACATGGAGTGGGGGGGAATGTGTAGATGGGGCAGGGGTCCCGGGGGTCCGATCAGGGAACGGAGGAGTTGGATGGGGCAGCAGGGGCCAATCAAAGGCAGGAGTTCCGGAGGCGATGAGGGGACATGGAGTGGGGGGGAATGTGTAGATGGGGCAGGGGTCCCGGGGGTCCGATCAGGGAACGGAGGAGTTGGATGGGGCAGGAGTTCTGGGGGGGGGCAGATAGGGGGTGGGGGCCGGGCTATGACCCCCTCCCCTAACCGGCCCTCCATACAGTTTCCAAAACCCAATGCAGCCCTCAGGCCAAAAGTTTGCCCGCCTCTGGCCTAACCAAACCATGAGTGGGGTCCCACTCTGCTAGGCACTGTACCAACACAGGGTAGTTGTCTTTGGAAGACTTTGAAAGAAAGATACTGGTAAATGTTCAGTCACCTAGTAGTTAGCGTTATTCATTTTCTCCAAGCTTTCATCAGTGTTTACTACTGAATGGATCGGGGCCCTCAAATTGAGGACTTTCAAATGCATTTCTTGGAACAACATGGAATGCCTGTGAAGTATGACTAATGTGTTCAATAATCAGAGGGGTAGCCGTGTTAGTTTGCATCTGTAAAAGCAGCAAAGAGTCCTGTGGCACCTTATAGACTAACAGACGTATTGGAGCATGAGCTTTCATGGGTGCATCCGACGAAGTGGGTATTCACCCATGAAAGCTCAAGCTCCAATAAGTCTATTAATCCATAAGGTGCCACAGGACTGTTTGCTGTATTCAGTAAATAAATCTTAAGAGTTCAGCACCTTATAAGAAGCCTATTCCTATTTTCAAACATGTCCTTGTCCCAGGTCTTGTCCTTTCCTGATGACTGATTTCATCTTAGCTCATTAGCCTCTGGCAAAAGGTGGAAGAGTGAGAGTGCACTTGCACTATAAAGAGAAATCACAGCCTGCTCCAAACTTCACCTCTTTCCTCCCTTCAAATTTCCCACAGAATTGTTAAACCTACAAACTGCTAATTCTGAAAATTAAACTAACAACTCAAGATAGCAGTTAGCAAACATAAAATGGGACAATGGGGATCTTTTCTCTCTCTCATTCTGGAGAAGGAAAAGAAGACCTGAAGATGGGTAGGGGGTTATTTGGTTATGGAATGTTCAGATGCATGCCAGACCCCTACAGGTTTCACTGGTTTGAATAGTTCCATGACAAGACCACCTATAGTGGGGAAATGCAGAGACAATTTCATTAGGAAGAATCGTGGGGTGAGTTACCTGATAATTATGTTTGTGAGAAATAATGTCACTGAAAATAGCATACAGGTAATACAACTGAACCTTATCATCATTTAAAGGGCAAAAGGGTTCATTAATTTTTGCTGTAGGGCATTTCATATTTCATTTGTTGTATTCAAGTGACATTCTAGCTTTCACCTGAAAAGCTAGGATGGTCTCCTCCTAGATAATTAACTTAAATCTTCATGTCTCTTAATTAGACATGAGAAATGCAAAGTGTATTTCTAGAAGTCTCTTCAACTGAAAAATGTACGAATAAGCCACCTGAGCCAGGAAAACCTATAAACAGAAGTGTGCATTATCTGTATGTTCTAAAAGCATTAATATTGATGCTTCCAAACTTCAAGACACAGACAAAGAGCTGGTTGGAAATTTTCCAATGATACATTTTTCCATTGGAAAACGCTGATTTTTCTAAATCAAAATGTATCATGGGAATGTGTCAATTCTGTTGAAATTTCAACAGAAACCAGCCAAATTGCTCACTTACCTGGCAGTCTGCCATGGAGCTGAGCCTCTCAAGAATGTCTGGATTCAGGCGCCACTGAACTGCTCCCAAAGCAGGAACATTTTGGTGTTTCAGAAATAAAATATTTCAGACAGCCAGTTCAATGAAAAATTATTGGTTTTTGGATTTTAAAAAAAAACCCATAACTTTTCTCAGAACAGGAAGTCTGTTCCCTAACGAGGTCTAATAGTAAGCAAGGTGAAACTATCAAGATTAAAAAGTAGAGCAGAGGTAACTTTTAAAATTTATAACTGTCCAAAAAAATAGAGCTGGTTATGTTTTGGAATGAGAGAGACTGGGTAAAACTATACTAAATTTTTGTAGAAGAATGCATTTCTTGTGTGTACTGGCTGTGACTAGGGAAAATATGCTACAATCTTAAAGTATATTTAGAAATATTATGGAAATTGTAGAAACCAACTGAGAAGTTTCCCAATAAACTCACTCATACCCTTAGATAATATAATTTTTAGACTGCCAGATGATAATTTAGAAATACATCACCCTGTACTATAGCCACTGTGAACATTAAGTTATTCCTTCCCACAGAAAAGTTCAATGGCATACAATTAACATAAGATGATGCAAGCTTATTGGCATGAGAAACCGCCATTTGTATTCTACCTCTCATTCATAACAGCAAAGTTCTAATCCTGGCATGTGCTTAAACCTTTTATAAACCTACTGTCTGACCTTCAAAATATGTATCACACAAGCAGTATTCTTCTCCTGTATGTATCCAGTGACTAGGACCCTACCAAATTCATGGTCCATTTTCATTGATTTCACAGTCATAGGATTTTAAAAATTGTAAATTCCATGATTTCAGCTATTTAAATCTGAAATTTCACAGTGTTGTAATTGTCCTGACCCAAAAAAGGAGTTGGGGGTGGTCACAAGGTTATTGTAATGGGAGTTTGTGGTGCTGCTACTCTTACTTCTATGCTGCTGCAGGTGGTGGTGCTGCCTTCAGAGCTGGGCGCCTGGCCAAACTCTTTCTGGCTGCCCAGCTCGGAAGACAGCGCAGAAGTAAGCGTGGCAATACCATCACACTCCCTTCCCCCTCTGAAATAACCTTGCAACCCCCCTGCAACTCCCTTTTGGGTCAGGACTCCCAATTTGAGATACTCCAGTTTCCCCAGTGAAATCTGTATAGTATAGGGTAAAAGCACACAAAAGACCAGATTCATGGGAGGAGACCAGAGTTCACGGTCTGGGATGCATTTTTCATAGCCATAAATTTGGTAGGGCCCTACCAATGACCTATGTAATAAAGACGAGGTAGAATAAAACAAGCTTCCTCCACCCTTTGTGCAGACTCAAGGATGAAAAATAGTTCCTATCATATGTCATGGAAATAGTTTTTTGATATAACTTTCTGGATATTTACATTTTTGGACAAACTAATGTTTTTACATCTGTTCATATTTTTGAAGTATATTAAAATTTATTCTCTCCCTGGGAAACACTTTTATTAATTTTAACTAAGGGCATAATTTCAGGTGTGCAATATGCAGTATATGGGTTGTTATTCTTTGTCCCAAAGAGACAGTAACAAAGCAATAAGGAACTTGAACATGATTCTATTACTAATTAGGAGAAACTGACAAAGAAATTGAGACCCACATGAAGCAGAAATAAGGCGAACTGGCTTTGCCTCAAATGGGTGTGTGGAAAATGCAGGAAGAGCTGCAAAGGGTGGGTGAACAAAGTCAGCAGCCTGCTGCAGCTCAACACTTTGGCAAAGCAAGTAGTAGTTGTTTGATGCTCAATACCTAAATATGTAATCATAGTGGAGCTTCATCTTAAAATATAATCTGAGTCACATGTTCAATGGACAGTCATCTCAAATAAAGGATGCCACTATGCTTCATGTGAAATATTTGTGTCATATAAAAAAATCTATAATATACACAGCAGTTCCTGATTTACATAACAATTTATGACCATGTTGACATTAGAGAAAACTGCAATGGTGTAACTGCATGGTGCACTCCCCTACTCCATATGTGCTGCGTTGATGTAAAGTGGGGTTTTAATTTGGGTCTAATTTAATATGGTAAATCATTGGAATAAACACTGCTTTATATTGGTGCAGAACATCTACATCAGGGGTTTGCACGTTTCTCTAATGTAAACAAGGTCTATGCTATCAAGATATTTGATGATTTCTTAATGAAGCTGATTTTCAGTTCTTGTTTATTTATAGATTCGTGGAGTTTAAGGCTAGACGGGACTGTAACATAATCTAGTCTCATTTGCTGTATAAATTTCACCCATTTACCCCGTATTGAACCCAGTAACTTGTGTTTGACAACTATATCTTCCAGAAAGGAATCTAGTCCTTACTTGAAGGGCGCAAGTAATGAAGAATCCACCACTTCTCTTGATAGATAGTTCTAATGGTTAGTCACTGTTAAAAATTTGTGACATTTCCAATTTTAATTTGTCTGGTTTCAGCTTCCAGCCATTGTTTCTTGTCATACGTTTCTCCACAAGATTAAAAAGTCCTTTAGTACCCAGTATTCTCTCATTCTGTCAGTCTTCATACTATCCGTAAATTTTATCAGTAGCAATTTTATATTTACTTCCAAATCATTGATAAAAATGTTGAATAGCACGAGGCCTAGTACTGATCCCTCCAGAACTCCACTAGACACATCTCCCCACCACTTGATGATTCCCCATTGACGATTTTTTTTTGAGATTTGTCAGCCAGATATTTTTATTGAATTTTTATGTGAAACAAAGGGCATGAGCAGAGACTAGTTTAAGAGCCCCATGCAATCAGGGTTAATAAGAAACTTTTTTTTTTTTTTTTTTTGCCATCTGATGCTGTTTTCTTAGTATGTTTCTTAAGCTTCTAGAAGCCAGAACAGTTACAAGAATGTAGCATGAAACACAGGATCCAAGAAAAACTATATGAAAAAGCTGAAATTCACATTAATGAGCATTGTGAATAAGATGTCCTTTATTAGCTAAAATTATTAACACACACAGAGTATGTTTGTATTCACTATTTTGAATTAGAACATACTGATGGTAAAATCATCACATCAAGTACTGCCACATATTTTTTCATTAGCTGTTTAATGGTAATGTTACAATGTATAAACATATTATAGGTATAAAATTAAACAAACCAGTTGTTTATTTGTGTGGTACTAAGAACATGATTATGAATACAATTTCTTTCTTCACAGAATAAACTCCCAAACAGATAATTTATATTGAAAATCCCTGGAACAATATCATGGTGCTTTTTTCTGCTTCAGCTTCCTGTACCAATCAGGTGCCTCTCTATTCGTCTGTGAAAGAGAAGAATGCTTTGGTTATGAGACAGTTGAAAGGCAGGACAAATATGCAATCCACACAACTCTGCCTTCCTCTCTCTCTGCCATTCATAATGGCAACTGATTGCTCTGCTTAAACTAAAATCAATTAAAATGTGAAAGGTTTACATTACACAAAAATACATTAAAGCTCTCTTGTGTCTAAGATAATAAAATAAACCAAACATCATATTATTAACCAAATTATGATTCAAAATGTTTACCAAGGTTAAAACGATCCATGAACTGCTTAGCTAAAGGACTATCATTGTAAATTATGTTAGGTATATTTCTGTTAAAAAAGGAGGTGGGAACCTAGGACAAAGAAGTGTGCTACAATATGCCAACATTTTAAGCATTATACAAAAAGCTACATGTAAGAACACGGGTTCTCCATAACTTAATTGTGGGACACTGCCTCTGGATCACCCTTCCTTACATTCACAGTCTTGTAGGCTACTTGTCACACATTCACGACTGCATAAAATTCCTGTAGCAATTACAGCAACCTTTCACATGAAAAAGTAATAGTAAGTAAGTGGGGGAAGGAAGCCAATGAGTCATCTTCACACCCCGTCTAGACTACGCGCGATTGCTCAGGGATTGATATATCGCGTCTGATCTGGACGGGATATATCGATCCCAGAGCGCGCTTAGATCGATTCTGGAACTCCACCAAAACAAACGGAGTTCCGGAATCAACATGGCTAGCCGCGCACATCGATCCCGCGCAGCGAAGACGGGTAAGTAAATCGATTTTAGATATTCGATTTCAGCTATGCTATTCTCGTAGCTGAAATTGCGTATCTAAAATCGATTTTCGCGCGTAGTGTAGACGTGGCCTCAGACTCAATGGAATTGGCAAGGAATTCACTCCTAAAAACAAAGTTCTAGGAGAGCCATGAGAAGTACAGACCTTTCACAGGATGGAAACGTCCTGCTCACTGCCTCCCAATTCCCCATGCTCCATGACAGTACTTTTTGAACAAGTAATAAGTGTAATTATTACTGTTAAAATCCTGTATTGAAATCAAATCAAGTTTAATGGCCTCAAAAAGATATAAATACATGTGCTTTGTTTCTTACATAGTGCATTTATTATTCCAGACATTCAAATGAATTGTGTGTCATTAGTGAATCATTAATCATTCCATCCAAAGAAATGGTGAATAAGGCATTATTTTCATTCTAACCTTTACATTATTTGACTATTAAGTCTGGATCACAAATTTAATCAAACATGAATTGTTCAACAGCAAACACACACCAAACTTGAGAGGAAAAAAAGCCCAATTATTACAGCTGTCACTTGATTTAGGAAATCTCCCCAAACATATATTTTCTAAATTTGTCCCATACTTGTCAGAAAAATCACAGGGTACTTAGTAGTTCGAGCACTGCACTGCGAAGTAAGACTCTTGAGTTATATTGCCAGCTTCCTCAAGGAAATGGAGCAACATTTGTACAAAACACTTAACTTCTGTGCCTAAGGATTGATGTTAGGCTTTGTGTATGTGACGTGCTTTCAGCACCTTGGGTGAAAGGCACTACAGAAATGCAAGTATTTATTATTTACTATGACATCTACTATGCTTGGCTGTTGTATCGTTTTTCCATTTGTTCTGTTAGTAACTACAAATGAAACTTGAAGCTACAGTTCATTTTCCTTCGCTTTCCTTTCTGATTCTTACTATCAAATGAGATTGTAAATCTTTGTGAAAGCCACCAAAAGATGTTAAAGTAGGCGGCAGTCACTTTTGTGCTTGGGAGTCTAGGCTATCTTCAACAGGGATGCCTGAATCCCTCTCAGAGATACAACCAAGAGACTGCCTAAGTCTGGCCTGGTCTACACTACGCTGTTAAACTGATTTTAACAGCAGCGTTAAATCGAATATAGACAGCATGCACCCGATTAAACGTCCACCACTTACATCCTGCCTCCTATTTATATCGATTTAAAGGCTCTTTAAATCGGATTTCTATTGTACTCCTAACAAAACGAGAGCTGAGTAACGCTAAAATCGATATTACTTCTCGATATTACTTATCGGATTAGGATTAGTGGGACGCAAATCGACGTTATTGGCCTCATTATTTTACAGTAACTACCCACAGTGCACGGCTCCAGAAATCAATGCTAGCCTCGGACCATGGATGCACACCACCGAACTGATATGCCTAGTGTGGACGCGCACAATCGACTTTATAATATCTGTTTTATAAAATCGGTTTAAGCTAATTCGAATTTATCCTGTAGTGTAGACGTAGCCTCTGTCTCTGAAGCAGAAGCTTGCACTGAGTAACTCCGGGTACTATGACTCACTGCCTGCTGCCCTAATTAAGACAGACCCAGCACCCTTCTAGGCCCACCTCACTGGTCACCTTAAAATAATCTATAATCCATTTACAAGCTAAATTCTTTTGTGCAAGGGTGTACTCACAATATAACACCCTTGGTGGGGATGGTACTAAGCTCTTTCTTACTGGACGAGGTATCAACTTCACCTTAAGCGGCAAGTACAAAGTCAGTAACATACTGGAAACACCTGTGCAGCAAAACCAAAAACAAACTACACCACAGTGGCAAGTCACCTCACGGGTCTCAAAATAGCAGCGCTGGCATTGCCACTCATGCTGGAGCCTGAGCTCTGAGACTCATCCCCCTCAGCAGGTCTCAGAGCCCAGGCTCCAGCCTGAGCAGGAGCATCTACCCTGCTATTGGAAGACCCATAGCATAAGCCTGAGTCAATTGACTCAGGCTCTCAGACTTGTTGATGTAGGCTTCTTTTCTGCAGTGATGGATTAGCCACTCAGTGATGGATTAGCCACTCAGCCAAAGGGGCCCTGGCCAATTGGGGTGCCCCCACGCTCTGACTGGCAGGAACACCGGGTGGAGCGAGGCAAACCCCCGTGCCCCATCCCATTCCCTGGCAGGAGCGCTGGGTGCGTGTGTGTGTACTGCACGCAGCAGGGGTAGGGATGGACCCCCACTTGCTCTGGTCCAGAGCCTCACAAAACCCTAATCCGCCTCTGATTGACACATCCCTGCTGAAGTTATTGACTCCAATCAGCCATGAACCAAAGCCTCCAGAAACATCTCTGCATGGAAACATAAAAGAAAATTGGAAACTCATGTTCATAACAGGGTCAGCCATCCTGCTCCTCCATGGTTCTTGTTTTTGAGGGAGGTATTCTACTTTCTACATATATACACACATATCCATACACATGATATATATGATTTTATATACATGCGCAAGCACCCTTTTTACACACACACACACATGAAAAAATTCCCCTCTCACCGCTATGGGTGGTATGTGTCTTCCTCAACCTCGGGTCCTCTACCAGAGGCCTGGGAGTTTGAGGGTTCTGCGCAGTATCTTAGCTGTTCCTAGCACTGCACTCTTCTGGACAGAGAGCTCTGATGTTGT